>NW_019725002.1:742579-794872 GCF_002891405.2 Cryptotermes secundus | reverse complement strand
TGCGTAACTTGTACATTAACCACTCAATACACTACCATAAAATACTTAAATCGATGGAAATATTAATGAGTGATTTTATGTTCTCACAGCGGTGGCTATGAAGAGTTCTGTGATATAACGCCGTGTAGTCCAGTGAAGTCAGCCGACGTTTCGGAGGAACATATCGCCTTCAATCAGGATCGAAGGGTACGCGACGGAAGAAACTATCATAAAGCAGACAGTAAGTAGAGCTCTGTTAGTTTCTTGCTTGGTCTATTCTTCGACCCTGATGATTGAAGCAGTATTTTCAACGAAATGTCCGTTGACTTTCACCGAATTACGTAGCGTTATATCCCAAAGGGCAGAACTTTTCTTTCCGATTACAGTAGCCGCGAGGTACAGGGCATGAAATGCCTTCGCTCGCTCGAACACTGGGATCAAGGGTTCAAAGGGGTTCAATTCTCACTCGAGACAAGTCTGTGTGAGTTTATTCTGTGTGTAGGTAACGGCCTTGTGATGGGCTGATCCCCCGTCCAAGAAGTCCTACCAACTGTGTATAGGATTAAGGAACTGAAAATGCGGGCAAGGTACAAAGGGCTGTAGAGCCACAGAGGAGGAGAGAGAAAAGAGAACTTTTCTTGAAATATTAAAAGACTGACATTAGCAAATATATACTGTACATGCACATGTATGCATGCATAATCACATATAAAGGGATCGAAGAACAGTCGTCTGGTACCCTTTCGGCTGACGATGAAATTTACTCAGTGCGTTGAGGAGTTGTCTTATGAAGTTCTGGCAACGTCGCTCGAATATTTGCAGCAGAAAATAAATCGCGAACCACATCCAAATAAGTTGATATTAATGTAATCCGTAAGCATTAATAATGACACGTCCCTTAAATTCGATTGATTTCCCAAATATCTTATTCCTTGCCTGTGTTAGGACTAACAGGATAGCAACAGGAAGAAATTCATTCTGTGCACCGATCGGATGTGACAGCCAGAGACATGTATCAGAAAGACTGATCTGTCTTTCTCTTGCGACCAAAATATTGGTCTAACCACGAGATTTTCGAAAAGAGCCGGGACAGCACGGTCGGTACAGCGAAGGGCTACGAGCTGGACCGCCGAGGAATTGGGATTCGATTCACGGCAGGGGTAAGAGATTTTCTCTTCTCCACAGCGCCCAGACCGACTCCGGGGCGCACCCAGCTTCCTCTCCAATGGGTCACGGTATCTTTTATTTTTTACACGGAAGTAAGGCGCCATTGACTTGAAGATGACCATTCGCCTCCATCTAGTGCTGTGATCAATGATTGAGTTACTCCTCCACTCCTCCCTACGTCTTCATGGCGCAATGCTTAGTCAATTAAGCACAGGGAAAACGTTACTTTGCTAGATTTTCGAAATTAATATGCCCCCTGTATACAGACTAGATATATGTCACGGGGGGGGAGTGCAAAACACCGCAGATAATACGGTATCTTACATTCACTTTGTCGACCAACCATGTGTTTGTTACAGGCATGTTTCAGGTACAACCTCCTAACGTAGACGAATGCTGTTCTTTATACAGACATATACGCAAAAGTTCATGTAAAAAGGGCTTAAGAATTTCGGCGCATTTCGTGAAGTGGTTAAGTCCTCAGCTGCTCGGAATTCTGTGCGCATTCAAAGCCCAGGACTCTGCGCACTCAATCTATCAAGAATGCCTGGTCGTCATTATGAAGTGCAGCCACCATATGAACAAACATCCCAGGTCAAGCATACGTAAATATAAAATACATATGAACGATTTTTACCGACTAGTAACTTGCAAGTTAAACAATTTACATCAAAACCTAATTAAATCACATAGATCTTAACTGGAAGATCACTTAATTTACCTCCAGACCTAACTAAATAACTTTAACCATTAAACTTGTCATTCAATTTATATATTATCTCTACAACAAAATAAAAATATAGGATAATTACGTCACATAACTATGGATTCACATACCCCTGTAATATTTAACTCTGCAATTATTTCGAACTTTATATAGATACTGAAATGACTCGGGTGGTTTATATAACAGACAGTAAAGCATTCCTACATGACAAGCCATCATGTAAATGTGTGTGTGTTCCAATCCTTGGGTAAACCTACCTGCACTTTGCCCGTTCCTATTGTTTCGTAGTTTGTTCTATGGAGAATAATCAGGTCGTATCATTCGTATGAAATAAGCCCTCTCAGACCTTTCGCAATGAACAAGTATTAGCACAGAGATGTTACAGCAGTTGGGGCCAAAATACAGGATAAGAGAATATCAACATCCTCCGTCTAGAGCCGTGCTCAATTTCTACAAATAGGATTCCTAAACACAGAGAACGGGGAGGGGGCCCTAGATCCACACTAGTCTGACGTGTCAATAAGAAGTATAACAGAATGAACACGGTATTGTAGAAATCCGTCGTTACAGTGGATATACATTAGAATACATAGATTTGAGGTTATCACGGCGGTGACTATTAAGAGTGTTGGGCATCTGGGATGTGATTTCGTGCTGTGTACGTACCACTGAAGAGAGATACAGTCTCACGCTTGGCATGAGAGAGATGAGATGGAGTTCGGACCATTCAAAACGTGGGCCCCCCAAAACCACAACCACAACAATATAAATGTACAATTATATTTAATTCGTTCCATGTGAATCTCTGGTCATACTTCGGCTTGTAACAATCCCAAACGAAAAGAATTTGAATATGATGGACATTGGTACGGGACTGATTGAAGGGTGACTTTGAAAATCGAGGTTATACTGTAATAATTTTAAACAACTAAAAATACATTATACTATAAATTATATAAGAACACATATTATAATACTATTAAAATGTATCCGTGTCTACTCACCTCGAACAGAACAATGCAACCGACAGACGACAATGCAAACGTTTATTAAATTTAAATTTATCTAAATAATGCAAACGAATATCAATGACAGGTCAAGAAAAACTAGTCAACAACTGAATGAAGCGGAATTATCATATTCTTGTTTATTATAATAATTTTAATTAAGTAAAATTATGTTTTGGGGTCCCGTAGGACAGCGGCCTGAGCCAAAGCACCTTATCTCCCCCATGGGCCTGATCTCAATCATGTACCTTGTTCAGTCCATTTCTACATTTGAATTTCAGATGCGTGTAAGAAGGAAATGCTTTCTCCTACAAACAGATACTTGAAAACTGTAATGATCTATGTAACAGACTGTACGGCGTCACGTCGCGGAATGTGGGAATCACTGCTTTATAGTCTGTGCCAATTGTATTAGCACACATGTCGCTGACGACTGTAGCTAAAATATAAGAAGAGCTAGAAACGTAACTATAGTTAAGCTCACGATCTCCACCCCCCTACCCTCTTCATCCCCTTCTTCTCTAAGGATCTGGCTGTTGTCTATTCAGGACTTTCCAACTCTTTCTCTGTCGTCCCGGATTTCCCTTCCCTTTCCGTTGATACAAACGGCTTCCTTTGACAATTCTACCTTCAGTTCCTTACATGTTCAGCTTTCATTTACAGAATTGATATTTAATTCCTTATTTCTTCATCTTTTCGATATACCGTTTTATGTAATTCATCTGCCGGTCACGGTAGCCGAGCGGTCTAAGGCATGCGTTGTCTTCGCTCGCTCGGATACCAGGATCGTGGGTTCGAATCCCACACAATGCATAATTGTTTTCTATATGTATGTGCTTATTCTGTTTGTGTTATCCTGTATTTAGGTAGAGGCCTTGCGACGAGCTGATCACTCGTCCGAGGAAACTGAAAAATCAGAGGCCAGGGACCAAAGGAGCTCTGGGCTCAGTGAAAAAAAAAATCATCTGCTATTAGGTACATGTATTTCTTCTACCTTCCTCGTCTTTCCGAACAATATTCGTGATAACCATTTTATGTAATTCCAGGGACACGAATGAGCGCACCAGAACAAGATTCCATTGGATTAGTAAGAACCTTCCCTTATCTGAGATGACCTGTTAAATGAATTAAATTGTGGGTGAGCATGGTGAAGAGTGAGGTCTGACAGATGAATACTTTTATTTAATTGATATGAATATTTTACATTGTGTTTATTATTGATTACTAATATATCTCATCTAGTTTCATGCACCTAAATCGGTCACTAAGTGACTCATTATCAGTCGTTAAACAATTGACATGATGGAATACAGTAGCCACTGCAAGGCATCGAAACTTTAAGCAGGACAGCACGTCCCTGTTGAACGCTATCTTGACATCTTGACACTGCGCCAGGTGGCCCTAATTGATTCTCCTGACACAACGCAGGCCCTAATTAATCTTATCAAGCAACATCTCCGTTTCTTTCCCCCTTTGTCCGTATCTCTCAGCACTAATGCATATTCGCATTCACAGTAACCTGCTGAGTCAGCCATTGGTAATTCATTTGCATATTCACCAACCTAAGCGCAAAATATGTCTTTCTACTTATGACTTCAACAATATGATTTGCTCTACTCCGCACATCGCCAACGGGCACAGAACGGCTTGTTAGATGGTGAAATGTTACTTCGAGTAGCGCATGTGGGCAAACGGAATCAATGAGGACCGACAGACGCGGATCGGTGGATATATCCTGTTCGGAAAGTCTAAGGAGTTCATGCCAACAAAACATCGCTTCTTGTTGGCTTGTATATCTGAGAAATATCCTTCGCGCGGTACACACGGTGTCTCTCTTCACTGCAAGAGTAGTACAGTAAAACACAGTTGGGACTGCGGAGTAGCCGGCGTTTTGTGAACTACCCTTTTAATTAGCCCTGCTACTTGTCTCTACAGGCAATCCGAATGGTATAGACTCCACAGAACCCCTTTCTTGTTCGTGAGGTCCCGAGTTGCGCTTGTGAGAGTGAAACCCTATTATTCTGACGGCAATTTTCTCAGAGTTTGTGGGCAGATTCTAGGATATTACCTTAAAATAGCCACTTCCTTCCAGATATTTACCAAGTAACCATCTGGTGGCCTTCTCACTCAAATCTATATTACTAACGCTGTTTAGAAAGCGTCACTAAATAAAGTAAAAACAAACAACATGTCACCTAGGTTAAAGACTGAGAATAATGCGGGAGAGAGCAGGTTGACGTAGCGGTAGCGCTATTGGGCTTGTATTTGTGAGAGGCTAGGTTCGAATCTCTTCGGGACACCGGCTATCTTGATTCAGATTTTTGGTGATTTTCCTCAACCCTTGCATACAAATGCCGGAGCAGTACGTCGTTCCAATGTATCATAAATCATGCTAGCACTCGAAGATATACGCAACGGTTCTCAATAAAATATTTCCCGGGACACATTGAAAATTTCGGAATATATTGTACGACAGCACAAATTCAAACGTACCATGGATTATGTGGAAAACAAATTATATTAAAAATGTAGTTACTAATTTATAATTTAAATCAAAGGATGAAAAATTGATCTCTTATAAACATTCCTTTCCGTCTTAAATGCAACTTTACAATTACTCCTTTACTTAAAAATTAAATTAAAAATTAACCACTACAAATTGCTACATGCTTCGGCCGTACTCGGCCATCCTCATTCAACTGTCCAACGAGTCAAAGTTGCTACACTGTATTTTAGCGTAGTTAGGACGGTTTATTTCCTAATTTAAAATATTTCAATGTTTTCCATTTCTCTTCGTCCACTTGTTTGAGAACATCTCTTGTTACGTTTTCATGTGCTGCCTTCCACATGCGGAGTCAGTCTGTTGCGTAGCAAGTACGGATGTCGGCGTGGAGTTATTATCCTGTTTTTATGTGCCCCATTGGAATGTATATTTCTAAGCTGCATTTGTGTATAGATGTCAAATAATACGCAATTTTTAAAATTATGTTTAAGTAGAGGAGTAACTGTAAATAAAGTTGCATTTAAGACGGATGTGAATGTGTATAACTGGTACATTTTTCAACAGGATGCTGAAATACAACAGTACGATTAAAATGAGGTTATGTTGACTACAGCAGCTTCCTAAACGGGAACAGGCACAGCGAGCGTTTCTCTGCAGCTAACCGATGATATGCTTGAACATCTTCATCCTTAAATATGTTACGTTATTTCTTTTTAAAGAAATGAAGTTGAAGGGTCACAGCCGTGTAGTACAGGCCCAAAAAGTAGCGTAAAAACAGTCAATGCATTGACAGAATACGCGTATTTGAGAAGATTTCTACTCAGGACTGCGAAATTATTTCCAACATAAGATTACTACTGTTCATAAAAATAGCTAGTGGCCACGCAAGAAAATTTGTTGGCCACATGTGGCGATAGTGGCCACCCTCGAGAATCACCGGTCTAGGTACTCACTAGCAGCGTCGTGAGATGAACGAAAGGAAGAGAAGCTGCAAGGACCAAACTTAACGAGGTTCTCACAGTGGTAACTATGAAGGTTTCTATCTTCTGGGATATAACAACGTGTAGCCCGGTCAAAATCAATCGACGTTTCGGAGGTACATATTGGTGACTTTCGCCGGACTATACGTGTTACAGCCGGTCACGGTAGCCGAGCGGTCTAAGGCATGCACTGTCTTCGCTCGCTTGGAAACTGGGATCGTGGGTTCGAATCCCACTCAGGGCATGGATGTTAATTTGTGTTTGTCTACAGGTAGAGGCCTTGCGACGAGCTGATCACCCGCCCAAGGAGTCCTACCGAATGTGTAAGATCAAGAAAAACCTAAGTGAACGGTGTTCATGGAGGTAGGCCTAGGCCCACTGGGGCTGTAGTGCCAAGGAAAAAAATATGTTACATCCAGAAGACAGAACTCTTCATATTTAACTACTACAATAGCGAAAGGTAACATAAGGATAAACTGCGATGGGCTGGATACAAGAATAACGTGAGAGTAGATTTGAAAAAAAAATCGGTATACAGTCACTGCTAAGCCTCTCTATTAGAACAGGTCACTTGATAATCAGACGAAACACAACTTCCATTGTATCACGTTATCATCCAAGTTTCATTGTGCTCTATCTGGAAGGAAAATTACTTTGTTTAACGCAAAGCAATTTCACCGGAAATCTGAAGAAGCGTCACTTCCCTCCAAGAAACACTACCGTGTGGATTACACAGGTTGCTGACAGTAAAGATGTGCTGAGATTATAAAATATACTGAAAAAGTTTTGAAACCCATTTCTAAACTCATCTCCACTACACGACCTACGTGTCAGAATGAGAATGGCAGTAATGATATATGGAGCAATGAAAAGGTGGGTTGGAAATGATTGGTGTATTCAAAAATAATAATACCGTATCTAAACCGACACGTACTTGACAACTTTCAACAGAAAGTAACTAGATGTAGTGAGATGGGCACAATGTGGCTGGCTATCGTAACGATATACATTAATAATAGTTAAAGAGGTCCATTTTAGTTTAATAATCATCAACAACATTGGAGAGCCCAAGTTGAATGATGTTCATAAAACGCAAGATTTAGCCTAATGCAAGCCTGACATTTGATTAAAATATACTTAAAATTTCAGTTCTTACTTCATAAAGGCGCACCGTGTCACCATTACAAAGATCAAGAAATTAGTGTTGTGTAGGGAAATAATCACTCTTTATTTTAATTGTCTTTCGGAACTCATAAATACAATGTGTTGGAAGAATGCGATCTTTTTAAGGTTAATGCGAGTGATATACAAGTACACTGTGCTTTAGAAGGTTAAGCAGCCGTATAGTTTAAAGCCCATAATCTCTAAGTACAATTAATATATGCAAAATTATTTATTTCTTAAAAATATAGTAAGAGCTGTGATCACTTCTTAAGTCTCCCGAATTGGGAACCAACAAGCTGCCGTGTGCTGATACAGATAAGCACACAGTTCGCTACAGCAAAGGAGACACGTCTGAACTCTAAGGAGAATAATACCACTGATTTCCTCTGAGTAGCGCACAGTTGAAATCAAATTTGTGTTTCGAATGCAGGTGTGCAGCTAACTTAGGACAAAACATAAAGCAGTTGTTCTGTCGCTGTAAACATCTGAGGCAAAATGCCGTGCCGTGGCTCAGGCAGTTGTTCGCTGTCTTCCCGCTAAGTCGGCCCGGGTTAGGACACGCGGTCGGCACAGTGGCACTGGGGCAGATTTTCTCCGATTACTTCAGTTTCCCCTGCCAATTCTCATTCCACCTAATGCTCCACATTTATCATCGTCATCTGTCATCCGGGGCTGGTACAACAGGCTAATTAGTGGCCGACGTACCAAGTGGACTGTCTCACCCCATCCCAAGAAACTATAAAAAGAAAATGCAGCTACTCTTTGGTCCTTTAGTTATACGCAACCGTACGTGTCGAGTCGTTAATAGTATGTTACACTTTCATAAACAATTCTTCATTCGAAAGTAGATCTTTTTATCTGCAGTATAACAACTTCTTAAAGCATTACTGACTTAAAGTATAACATATGTTTAGTAACAGGAGATGATAGAACGCATGTAAAGCTTATTTCAAGGGCTCATTTAAAAGGGTGGACTGTAGTGGTTATAAAAAAAAAATTCAGAATACAATATTTGTTTATTTATGGTGCATTTAGAGACGCTGTAAATATATCATTCCCGGAAGTAAAGGGCGTCCGGCGCGNAAGTTATACGCAACCGTACGTGACGAGTCGTTAATAGTATGTTACACTTTCATAAACAATTCTTCATTCGAAAGTAGACCTTTTTATCTGCAGTATAACAACTTCTTAAAGCATTACTGACTTAAAGTATAACATATGTTTAGTAACAGGAGATGATAGAACGCATGTAAAGCTTATTTCAAGGGCTCATTTAAAAGGGTGGACTGTAGAGGTTATAACAAAAAAAAATCAGAATACAATATTTGTTTATTTATGGTGCATTTAGCGACGCTGTAAATATATCATTCCCGGGGGTAAAGGGCGTCCGGCGCGTAAGGCTGACAAACTTACAGCCATCTGTGAGCCGATTGTCTAGAAAACATGGGAGCCTCAGCGTCTCACAACCCTCTGGACCTCCAGGGCCTGTTACAGGAAAAGCTTTACCTTTCTAATCATCACGACATTTTCCTGGATGGAAAGACCGAAGTCAGGATAGCAAGCTCGTGGCTGGGATTCGAATCGGACACCTCCCGACTATAAGTCGGGGGCGTTAATGTCTGAATCAACTTTCGCGACAGCTTGTACAGCAAATTATAATACATAATTCTTCCTACATTAGTTAATGGACATCCGGTCAGATGCACGAATTCAGCGTCGTAGTTGGAATAAGAGTGAGCATACAGGACTGTCACGCGAAATTCTTGAGCAAACTGTCGTGCATACTTGATGATACTATTGTCACATTTTGTTGGAGGGGCTGAGGGACTGCTGTCGATATGCTCAGTAATTCCAGGATGAAAATGATTTGCGCCGTCTCTGCCCCCATAATTTCGGAGGTTAGTTTTGAAGACAATGAAGAAGAAGAAGATTTACAGGACAAAGGGTGGGCTTGATACGATTAATGTCCGAGTCACTCTGTACAGTAGCGAGGTAAACCTGCTCACACTACAAAGAAAAGTCGACAAGCAGAAAAGAAGGCGAAAAGAAATAAGAAATGAAAATTTCCGTAAAATAAAAATGAGAAAGGGGGACAAGGAACTATAGAAAGGGAAAAGAAAATGAAGCAGTGAATAGGTTACAGGGTGCTCGAAAGAGACATACAACTAATTGGGGGGAAGAGGGAAGAAGTCAATTGAAAGACCTATGTGTAGCTGAGAGAGTAATACTGAAATGAATCTTAAATGAGTAGTGTGTGAAGGTGTAGACTGGACTAATCTACATCAGAATGAGCCCATGTGGAAATGATAATGTACCTCTGGGGTCCCCAAAAGACCGGGAATATCGTGAATAGCTCAGCGAATACCAGTTGCTCCAGAAGCACCCTTCCTGACGGAATTACTTAGTTGCATTGAGTGTTTCTCTGTAGATGTTTGAACTATATTAACGACTGTGAAATCACTCGAGGTAAAGCTGCTAGGGTCTCCTGCTCTTAAAAACGCACTGTTAAGACGATTCTCCTTGGTCATCACGTTGCTGGGGAGACCAATTAGGAAGGATTTTAACTAGTTAAATCGTTAGCAAATTCCGAAACACCGAACAATTAACGTGGAAGTGGCGTAAACTTGTCTAATTATAACATAATATTAGTTCTACACACTAACCGACTGAAACCGCCATTCTGGTAGCACTAATATGCACATAATTACATGATCTCTGCAGACGCTGCAAAATTGTCTGACAATTACTGACTCATCACACCGTACAAATCGAAGCGAAATTCACAGTTCAGTGGTAAAGCTGGAACGGTGGAAATTTCTCACTTGTCTGTAATAAAGAGAGAAACGCAGACAGATAAAACACACAAACAGATTTGCTCTCAAATGATCATAGGAGAGAGAAACTAACATAATGCATGTATATTCGTATAAATACAAGATTAAAACACAAATATCTAACCCCATGAAGCAGATTATCTCTTGAGAAGCTAATAGTTGCGCAGTCGACAAATTTCCCATTTCTTATGATATTAGAATTTTAGGTAATCTAGCGTCGAATGGTAGGGTGATTAGTGAATGATTAATTTGGAAGTGTCGTATCCAATTTTAAGAAAGGATCCCGAAATCTGATTGGAGACTCTAGGGTAAGCATAAATGTCCTCGCTCAAGATTGCCCTTATCCGGACTGGGGTTTTAAATGAAGAACTTCAGTACAAGGAGGCGTGACAACCATTCGACAGCGATATTCGGTTTCCCTGTGACCTCTCTTTAATTATTCTCCCTGTTTTCTGTCCGGTCTTCCAAGTACACGTTTTCCACCAAGTTCCCCCGTCGATATTCTATATGCACTTCTCTTCCCTCTGATTCTAACCATCTGAGCCCCCAAAATTTCAGCACCATAACAACACTAGATGTCCTGCGCACTCCTGCTGTTCCTCTTTGTGCAGTGTCCTACATGACTCACATCTCTCATGCTTGTTACTTCAGAATATTCTGCTCTGCACTTTCTTTTCAAAGTTTTGTAATTTACTTTCTTCCTTCAACGTAAGAGACCACATTTATAACCATACTAAACAAGTGGCAGAATCTGTCCTGTATATCCTAAGAATCAGCGTTTTCGAAAGTTTGAGGCACTATACTACCAGCCGAAAGATCGCGGGTTCAAGTCCCGATGAGGTCATTGGATTTTTTCAGTTGATCTAATCCTTCCAGCCGCACTATGGCCCTGGGGTTGACTCAGCCTCTAACAGAAATGAGTACCAGGAATTAATTAAATAATTTTCCTGGGGAGTAAAGCGCGGCCGGCGCGTAAGGCTGACAACCTTACCGCCATCTTTGAGCCGATTGTCTAGATAATGTGGGACCCTCAACGTCTCACAACCCTATGGGACTTCACGGACTGATACAGGGATAGATTTACTTTTTTTTTTTTTTTACTTTTATAAGGAACGGCACTGACAGATCTGGAATTCTCGAGGTTTTGCATATGGATATTACGGTCTTCCTCGGTACCGCGTCGCGTAGTTTGATAGATATACTATGTAGCTTCATATAAAGGGGAAATACCGGCAGCAGGTCCATTGGCATTTACGCACAAAACCAATCGGAAGCACATCCCATAGGCTCAAAGTCACACGCTGTTTCCATCTTCACGGTAGAAGAGAAGGAGGGTATGTGTCTTGAACCCTGAATATGGGGGCAGGATCTGAACAAGAGAGATTCTATCACGAATACAACCAGAACAAATCAACGTCTCCCTTTATATCCCCCCTCAAAGGATACAGCAAATGCCTCACTACAATAACCTCAGCTGTACAATTTAAGATTCTGTGCGCTCTAATGCGTGTGAACTGCGATCCGAAATTCCAGCCTGCAGGACGGCGGTGTAGCATCGCTTATGTTGCACTCAACTAGACTTCGAGAAGTATTTGTCGGTGTGACTTTCAAAAATTCTAGCCTGTGTAAGGCCCACTAAAAATGTTATTACAGTAATGATGCTTGACGTTAGTGTCATTTACGGCCTCGTAAAAACGTCGGACTACTAATACTCGTGTCTTGCCTTAAGCCTTTAACTACATTTATACCCTACCTTTTACCTGTCTGATATAACTAGGGTGATGTAATTATAACCGAAGCTTCAGAAAATGAAGTTCTATAATATGAGAAGTAAAATTGCCCTGTGTAATAGTCTTATAAAATATGTTCATTTCTTGCCTGAAATAAGTTCACAATGCCACATATTTTATTACCTGTTTCAAAAGCAGTCTACACATATTAAGTTCTTGGAAGAACTAATTTTCTGCTTCCCTTTCAAACGGCATGGACAGCATAGAAAACGAGGCGTTCAGCAATTCTTCTACTGAGTGTACCCGTTGCCGCGGGAACGTGTTACCGAGCTGTTGTCTAGAAAACAAATGGAGATACACATACAGATACAAAGAGAGACGGGAGGGATTAATGAATAAAGCCACTCAGTTGGGCTCAGATGCCATGATATACATACCAAGTTTCATAAAGATCGGTTAAGTCATTTAAAAGTTGATGGGGGGGCGAGGATACACAGACACAGAGATAGCATGAAGATCTCATAAGCCTTCTTTCATATTTTAAAAAAGAGGAAAACATTAAAATAAAAGCACGTTAGCCTACTTTACTTATGAGATGACCTTGCTCTGTGTGTGTGTATCCCCCACATCACATTTTTAATGACTGAACCAATCGTTACGAAACTCGGTATGTATATATCGTGGCAGCAGATACCATCTCAACATCGTACTTCATAAATCACGTGTGTGTATCTCCGTGTCGTTGCTATGCAACGGCTCGGAAAATTACCCCTACCGTTGCTAGGCATCAGCTCCGTGAAAAAGTTACCGCGGCAACAAATACACACGCAACATGAAAAGACTTGTTGGACGTGTCGTTTTCTATGTGGTCCATATAGTATCAGAGAAAGTAGACCATTAATTCTTAGCAGAATTTCTTGTTTGACAATAAGGAAAGTGGGCTAATTAATCGACCGAAATAAATTAAATGTTATTTCGAATATTAATTATTAAACAGTGAGGAAAGCATAATTGTTACCGCTTCGATAGTGAGGAATTCTGTAAAGCTGTGACAGCAGCATCTAAGCAAAATTTATTCCTAATCATAAAACGATGTTGAAAGCACTTTCACTTCCAATTTCTTGCTTCATTCTGCGTATTAAATTTCCTTCTAATAAGTACAATAGATGAAAGTGACATCTGATATTACAGCCAGCATTAGAGTTCTGGTATCGGCCTACATAAGTCAGGACATTCGGCTCCGATTGCTTAGTCGAAAAAATGCTATGGAAGCGTTGAGCATTCCTATGGGCCGTCCTGACAGTATATGTAGCCTGTCTTGTATTATCATTAGCGTTAAGTACGATGTAACAAAAGAGGACGAAACATTGAATCAGGGGAGAGATTAGGAATTCGGGATCCATATAAATGACGTATAATTCCTTGACTAGTATGACTACTGCTTATCAAGAAGCATTCTGGCGAACGTAGTTAAGGGTCACAAGTTACAGAAAAGATATCAGGTATCTGAAAGTCGAATTGTAATGCGGAGTGGGAACTGGATTATTGTCTTAATTAATGAACTGTTTTATACTTAAATAATACTGGAACTTCAGTAGAAACATGGGCTCGATGAGAGCCATCAGAACTGTAGGTAAAGGAAAAGGTAACGTAAAGTTGTCCTTATGCTTAACTAATTAAGCACTACGGCATGAAGGCGTATGGGCGAGTGGATGTAGAGACCAATATTTTCTTGACCTCGGCACTAGTTGGAGGTGAATGGTCAGCTTCACGCCTCGACCTCTTTACCCCCGTCACTCATAGTATAGGAGGCTGGGTGGACCCCAGAGCCGATCTGGACAACATGGGAGAAGTGAAAATTTTTGACCCTACCAGGACTCGAACTTCGAACTCTCGATCGTCCAGCCCGTAGCCAGTCGCTATACCGACTACACAATCCCGAGGTAAAGAGTTGGGAGAATAACATTAAAATAGATTTGAGAGGCACAGATTATGAGGACCTGAACTATTATTCTGTCACACACACACACACATGCCTAAAATGTGTGACGCACACACACTGTTCTTACCGGCACGCCATACTGCATATTATCACACATCCAGAGGACACGAGACCAAGAGAGGGACTGGACTGACGAGAGGGAGAGTCTGAAGGCTCCCAGAGCCGTCAGACAGTAAAGTATTATGAGTCCCGTAGGACCCGGAACCAAGAGTAACTGTGCTGGCGAGGATCAGCAGCAATCCAGAAGCCAGTCAGACCAAGAGAGTGTGTTGAGCTGTTTTATACCCCACCGCTCGCTCAGAGACCTGGGTCTTTATCCGATGTATATAGTGTATAACACACTGGGGGATACACTCGCGTCTCGTGGAAAATTTGCGCTAAGTACGTGACAGAACTACAAACAGGACCTGCAGATAGCATATATATGTGCAGAAACATGCCGTCCTAGACGTAGAACTCCACGTGTTGGAAATAGTGTTGTGTTGACTGGAATATAATAAATATTGTCTACAGTGGGTATTTATATTGAATACAATACAACTCTGATTTCATTCTGCCGGGAATAGGACATAAGAAGCGAAATATATTTTCAAGAAAACAAATCAATTTCAGAACCTACAATGGGAAAATTTTGTAGTTTATGGCATTCGTTTGCTCATGTTTCTACCTACATGTATTGTAGCATTGCTGTCGAATTCTCAATGATCATTTATTAGAGAGGAAAAGAAACGAATTGCATGTCATATTTTCTCCTGACTTCTTAACTGCATTACGTTACTGCTGGACCATACATGGAGGAAATACTATTTTCTGGGTTATACTAGATTTGAAGTGCCAATGTGCTTAACAATAATTACATTCATTTATTTGAATGCTTGCCAACAGCAATAATTCAATTCAATTGTTTGTTTGTTTAAGTGCTCGCTCAAAAGCCCAAAGGCAAATTATGAAGTACGAGCAAAGAAACAAACAAAGCAAACACAAACTCACAAAGCTAAACCAAGGCAACATGTATGTTAATGTGACTAAATTGAAGACTTGGACCATGCAATTAGTGCAAACATGCCAACAACGAAACAATAAGAAAAAATATATAAACTAATACTGAATGTAATTAATATTCTATTGTTAATAAATATCAAGTACAAATGATATGGGTGAAGCTGAGATCTCTTTATGAGGGGGGGTGAGGAGCCTATCCATCAAGAAGGAATTTCTGACAGGCAGAAAGTACTGAAGAAGAGACATCTTCGGGGGGGGATTGAGGGCTTGGTTGGGACCAGTAGTCTGGCCTCTGATGTCCCTGTCGGTGAGTGAGAGACGGCGTCTGAGATAACTAGCTGCCAGCAGCCCAAGAGAACATGACATTACGTCCGAGAGCAACTTGGATGGGCGTAGATGCATGGCCTTCAGCTCTGCATGAGTACAACCGATGGAAACTAAGACAGCCACTATACTGAGGGAGCACAATGGATCTAGTAGAGTTCGGGTTCTGTAAAATGTTGGGAAATTCTTGAATAGCTGCACAACTGGCGGTTTAACAAAAACGGATCATCTCCGTGAAGTTAATTAACATAATTCTAATTCATTCTGAGACTGGTGCATTCGAGAGACACTGAATAATACGGCGCCCAACACTAGAAAGAGTTGAGGAAGACAACAGAGGACATTAGTATTACAGGTTCATTTTATGAAGTGGCTGCTGCATGGAAGTTCTTTGGTTTCTTTCTGCGTAAATAATTGATCATAAACTCTGTGGGTTTGTGACAATTGTTGATTCATTACACCACAATTATACTCGCTGTTATTCACTGCCTGAGGTGTAGTCAATACGAGCATACAAAGTTCTGTGAGTTGAACACACTCCATCCAACTGCTACAGGTCATCAATTGTGTTGTTACTGCACGTGAGGATCTCTCTTCTCCTTGTGGTATGGCTGAAAGGTGTGGGCTAAGAACTCCAGTTTTCTAGTTTCGGAATATAATTTATAGATATTTGGTACGAATTCTTGGATGGGAATCAGCCTGTCCGTGATTATGATATTACCTACATTCATTTATTCATTAATTCATAAATGGTTCTACAGCCCTTTATTGGGACCTGGCCTCTTCTTCAGCTCCGTACTCTTTTTCACGCAGGCGGTAGGACTCCTTGGATGGGTCATCGGCCTGTCGCAAGGCTGCTGCCTATACACAGGATAACACAAACACAGAATAAATGCATACACAGACATCAATGCCTTGAGTTGGATTTGAACCCATGATCCCAGCCTTCGAGCGAGTGAAGACAGTGACATTACCAACATAGGACAGCAGAAGCAATGAAAAACGCAGACATATAAACATACATGCCCTGAATGGGATTCGAAACCATGATCCCAATTCATGATATTACCTTCTCACAGTGGTGATTATGAAGAGTTCTATCTTCTGGGATATGACGCCATGTAGTCGGCTGAAAGTCGACCGACGTTTCGGAGGAACTTGTCGTCCCCATCTTGAGACCTGAGGAGTTGTCCTGAAGATAGAGGCGATGTTAATCCGAAATGCAGGTTTACTTTGAACGTACTACATGGCTTTATATGCCGATGACGAGAAGACAGAACTCTTAACGATCCTAGCTTTCGTGACGTAAGCATGCCTCAAGTCGGGAGGGGACTGTGACTGGTGCTTAATGAATTACTTAAGGATTTAATTTTCGCGACTAATAGCAATGGTCAGGATCGAAAATGAACCCCCTGAATAACGGTCAGAATACAGAATCTTATTCGCAGTCTTCCTATCGGCTACTATTTCACCGGCTTCGCTAAAATGTAAAGTTGTCTGTTACCTTAAGTAATTAAGCGCTATGCCATGAAGACGTATGGGGGGGGGGTTGTTAGACGCAGAAATTCGCGTATTCTTGACCTTGGCACTAGATAGATGTAAGTGAAGGCCTATTTTCTAGACAATCGGCTCACAGATGGCGGTAAGTTTGTCGGCCTTACGCGCCGACCATCCTTTACCTCCAAGAATATTCATGGTACTCGTTTCTGCTAGAGGCTGAGTCGACCCCAGGGCCATAGTGCGGCTGGAAAGATTAGGTAAATTGAAAAAATTCACTTCATCGGGACTCGATCCCGCTACCTTCCGGCTTGTAGCATACTGCCAAAGAGATAACACATGCACATCTATATTTAGATGGTCCATGGTGAAAACTAAAACAGATAAGGTTACTAAACTACCTTCATTGCGTTTAATTGATATGCTATAATATTCCTGACAAGGTTTAAAACCTGTACAATTTGAAACAAAATAAGAGCATGGTTTTACGAGAATATGAAACGATGACAGGATATACTCATAATTTAAGTAATGTGATGTTCATTATAATCCTCTATATTTTACGAACTCTGCAAGATGTTATTTTTATGATGGTTACACGCCCTTACGAGTACTTGACATCCATTTACATAACACATGTTAACTTGTTTAAACATAGGAACCCTGTCGTTAATTCTAAATGAAATAATTGCATATGGGAGTGAATTTTAACAAGGGGAGATATTTTCTCCTCTGACATGAGAGGGGAGTGAGGTAGCAACCACGCTAGACCGTTTTCATTATTCATGAGGAGCGTACACTTCGCTGGTGGGTGACACGTCACACCTGTTCAATTCCGTTCGGTTCAAAGAATTTAAAATACTACACTCCCTTGCTCCTGGCCAGTGCCATGTGACAAGGAAGATCAATGTACCCACCAGAACGGTTATGAAGTTCTGTTCTCCAAACTACATGCAATATTTCAACCGAGTGAACGACCGATCAACCAACCAAACAACCCAATACAGCACACTCTTTCTTGAGAAGATAATAAGTGCACAACCAGCTACCAAATTTGTCCGAAGATTTTTTTTCTCTGTTCACAGCAGCCCATCACATGTTCCTATCCTGAGGCAAAATAATCCGTTCCAAAACCTCCCATTTCCTTAAGGCCTATTTTATTTTTATGGCCCAATAAACATTTAAGTAATTTCTTTTCTCCAGGGTTTCCTACCAAAAAAACTTGTATGCATTTCGCTTCTCTCCCGTCCGTACCATACGTTTTAAAAAAAAAAATTGGAGTCTGTTCTTGCTCTACCACCAATACAAAACAAAGGTAAAATTACAGTTTCGATTGTTTCGACATTAAAGCTTTTAGATGGCTTAGAGGAAGACACAAAACACTGAACCGTAGAGTAGGAAGCGTTCCCCGAATTTTTAGAATAAATTATAAATGCCTCTTGAATTTCTGTTTGAGGCATTTACTCAGACTTAATACTAATGTAATGAAAATAGGTTTATTATTTTAATAGCACCATCAGCTCAGAATTTTACAATAGACAGAGTTACCGTAAGAGAATATCGGCATTCAGAACTGAAATACTAAGTCTTGCCCTACCTGAATGCGACAAATCAAGAAGAAAACAATTTGTTTTACAAATGAATTTTTTTGAATTTCTGATGTATTATCTGAGATGAGTCCCGATTAGAATTCAGCCTGTAATTCAGACGTTGCTGTGTGCGATTCAACGTCTCATGCATATCTGTACTTTCAGATGTTAGTCCTCTCAAATGCCGTCTCTTTTAGTGTGTATGATGTAAGCACGTCTTCGAAGACGGGGAGAATTAACATACGTGTATTTTACAGCCATGCCAAAATACGCATTTATTGAATTTTTTTAAGAAAATAAATTGGCCTCCTGTGACTTCACATCACACATTCACCTTATGAGTATTTCGTTCATGTATCAAGTATTTTCTGGGGGGACGAGAACTCAAATTTTGTACGCATGTCTGTCTGTGGTCACTGATATATGGAATGTTACTTCATCATAAGGACATCGGAGGTTACATTAGGCCCAGGGTCGGGTTTACAGTGGTGAGTATCCCGCCGGGGCAATCAAATTAAGTTATGACAACTCGCTACTTTGTTCTTATATCTTATAATAATTAAAAATACATATTAATGCTTTGTGATTTTATAGAAGCATACGTCTCAGTAAAATCTGTGGAGCCCTGGGCTCTCCCCCTTTAAATCTGGCCATGATTAAGCCTACGCAAGATACATCGAAGCGCAGCTGCAAGCAGCTTAATCAGATACTGTATACATATCCATGTTTCTAGACCACTCTGAGATTTTCAGTTTACTAACGGAGGCTTATCGTTGCAGAATATCCTGGGCCAGTTGAATCTAGTGATGCACTATGTCTCTAATATACATTTTAATATTATTCCCCCAATAGTGACGAGGATTCTGACCAGATACAGCCTGCTTTCATTTATTACCTACTCATACACGTACGTCGTATATTGCATCTTTGCCATCGAACTTTGCTGTCAAGTGGATAGCACTATTGCTGCCTAATCCAGAAGTCTGAGAGTCAAATATTGACCCGAAGATCAGGCACATTGACTTCGGAATTTAGTATTTTTCCTCAGTCNCACAAATCCCACTTGACCAGACCCCGGGATCGAACCCGGCCCGCCGCGATGGGAAACCAGCGCAACACGGATTTTCTTATTACTGCAAAAAGAAATATGAACAATTACTTTCCAAAGCGGAAAACCTGAATGTAAAGGCAAAAAAAAAAAGAGGAAATTTATCGCTGTAACAGACCGTGGAGACCGATAGGTTTGTAAGACGTCGAGGCTGTTATATTTTCTAGACAATCGGCTCACAGATGGCGGTGAGATTGTCAGTCTTACGCGCCGGCCGTCCCATTACATCCAGGAAGATTCCTAGTGCTCATTTCTGCTAGAGGCTGAGTCGGCCCCAGAGCCATAGTGCGGCTAGGATTAGGTCAATTGAAAATTTCAATGACCCCATCGGGAATTGAACTCGCGACCTTCCGCCTTGCTGCATAGTGCTTCGCACATTATAAATATTCTATCGTAGATTTATGTGTTGAATTTCTAAATGTATTTATTTCTGCCATCACGACTTTTGTGTATATTCAATATAGCCAATTATCTGCTATATGTTTCGGCCTTTCGGCCATCATCAGGTATCTGCCTTCACTGTTGGCTGCACTGCTCACCACTTACACAAGCCAGGGTTTACAATGGGTTATTTTGTGTAACGCATCAATATAACAGCAAACCTGTTTATGGTCGAATGGCCAAAACATGTAAGGATAATTAAAGTATAGTGCGTCCATACAGAAGCCGTCATGACGAAAATAAACACAATTGCATGCTCCTAGATTACGGCCAGCCACTGCCCTGTAACACTGTGATTGAGTTGTCCTAACGCCGAGATAATATTTTTACTGTCTCATCATTACACAGAACCTGTAACCTATGGACCACGTAGATATCAAGACATAAACCCGAATGGTATACAGGCGTCCAAGCCGAGTAATAGCTTAAACTAACTTACAGCAGTAGAGGCAGGACCACTGGTTTGTGTGTTTAAGGGATCTACGTATCTAGGCCGCCATGATGGACTTAATTCGGCTGTGTTCATACATACCCCTTTAACCCACTGGGTACTAACTTTTTCCAATACAATTTATCAAACGAATCATTCTAGAATAACTTAAACCCCACCATGTTTAATGAAAGTTTACTACATGAAATATGAGGTAGTGACATTACCAGGGTCAGGGTTACTTTACGAATAGAGGTTTACTGCCAATCATTTCGTCTTGGCGACAAGTCCCTTCAGATTCACGACCAGCATTCTTTTTTCAATTCAATACTTGTCTTTATAGTCCTTATGCATCATCCTTTCTGACAAGAGGATGGATCTGTCGTTTAAAATTGCTGCTGGTCCTCGCCAGCGCAGTCACTCTGATATTGCCGTTAAATACATTACAAATATAACACAAATTTTTCGTGATTTCTGGTAACAAGACAAAACAAAAGCCTTACCTTAACTGCTAGATATATTTGTAGTAGCGTTCATGGATACGAACTGTTCCTCAACTTCTATCTCTTGAAGTAACAGAGGAAAAGCTACTTTTTATATTAATAGGATTATGAAGGACTCATGACTGAGCAGCATTGTTTAAGACGCATATATATATATATATATACAGGTTTACAAGCAACAAGCTTCAGTTGCTGGACAGCCTGTAACAGGATGACACATTGCAAAATATACAGACATAGCGGGGTCGTTTGTGCAGATTCCAAGTTTCTAGCCATGCGTCTAATTAAACCGACATAGATTCATAAATAAACAATGAAACAGAATGTTGGACAGCATGAAACATCGTTATAAGCCACAGTTTCTAAAACTGTGAGTAGCGAACTTCCAGGTGGTCGTGACCTATTCCAACGGGGGGGGGGNNNNGGGGGGGGGGGCGACTTCTCAAGAAGTATACAAAATGTAAGTACATCCACGCACAGTCTGGGAAGTTAATTAGTCGGTAAGATTTAATATAAGTGCTTTCGAAAAATGTAGCTGCAGCGGGTGAAATATTTCACGAATATTTTCGTGACTGTAAAAGAATATTTTACAGCTTACTGTGGGAGTGGGGAGGTTGTAGAAACAGAATCCAGGGCTGCATTTTCCATTGACCGGAGTAAATTTGCGCTAACAGGTAGAGGTACAACAAGACGTTTGACAACCTGTTACGATTACTAAAACTCTGGGCCTCTCTAAGGGAGCCACAAGTTGCCAAGGATTATATAAAATACAGCTGCATCCATGGGCAGTGTGGAAAATTAGTAAGACTGAATATAAATGATTTCTGAAAAAATCTACAAGCGAAAAAAATGTTTTATAGTTTACTGCACGTAGAGATAAAGGTAAGTTATCCCTGTGCTTAATTAATAAGCATTACGCCATGAAGACATATGGAAGAGTGGATGTATAGATCCACGTATTCTTCAACTCGACACTAGCTGGAGGTGAGTGGTCAGCCTCACAATCGAGGAAAGATCCCCCGGTACCCATTGGATAGGAGGTTGGGTGGGCCTCAGAGATGGTCTGGACGTCATGGAGAAGGGAAAATTCTTGACCCTACCGCGACCCAAATTCCGATCCGAGATATTGTAAAGCCATTTAGGTTAGCGCTATTACTCTACAATCTAGTGTTGAGTGACCCTCGACAATAAGCAGAGGTTCACTGTTCGCTGTTCGACAGGGAGTATCGTTTTAGTATTCGTGGTAACATAAGTTCAAGAACCTTTGGCGTAAACCACGCACACTAATTAGGACGACAGGTCCTGTGATTTAATCCAGGAAACACGTGAGTAACCGAAACACTCCCAACAGGAAGTCACTTTCATGTCTTATGATTACTTGTAAATAGGCTTCACGTTATAAAGACTGCGGCTCTTCCTCTATTGTTTGAACGAATCTCTATCAACTTCACAGATTATAGAACCTAGTGTTGCGACTGAGTGACCAACACTCCTACTTCAAAGGTTCTGACTGCATATGAAATAGGGCAGGACACTTAGTACCATGTCTTTTCCAACAAGTTCCGTATCCTTCCCAACAATTTCCACCTCCTTCCCAACAAGTTCATNTTGTAAATAGGCTTCACGTTATAAAGACTGCGGCTCTTCCTCTATTATTTGAACGAATCTCTATCATCTTCACAGATTATAGAACCTAGTGTTGCTACGGAGTGACCAACACTCCTACTTCAAAGGTTCTGACTGCATATGAAATAGGGCAGGACACTTAGTACCATGTCTTTCCCAACAAGTTCCGTATCCTTCCAAACAATTTCCACATCCTTCCTAACAAGTTCCATATCGTTCCCAACAAGTTTCATAATCTTCCCAACAATTTCCACATCCTTCCTAACAAGTTCCATATCGTTCCCAACAAGTTTCATAATCTTCCCAACAATTTCCACATCCTTCCTAACAAGTTCCATATCCTTCCCAACAAGTTTCATAATCTTCCCAACAAGTTCTATATCCTTCCCAACGAGTTCCACGTCCTTCCCAACAAGTTCCATATTCTTCCCTGCAATTTCCACATCCTTCCAAACAAGTTCCACATCCTTCCCAACAAGTTCCACGTCCTTCCCAACAAGTTCCATATCCTTCCCAACAAGTTTCATAATCTTCCCAACAAGTTCTATATCCTTCCCAACAAGTTCCACGTCCTTCCCAACAAGTTCCATATCCTTCCCAACAAGAAGACCAATCATTCAGATCATCCTCCCATTCGACACTACACAATCTATGCAGTTGCAAACGCATCATTAAATAAACAAAGAACGCGGTTATATTGTGCCAGAGCGTAGAAAGAAAAGGTGATTACGAAATATGAAGTGGAAAATATCTAGAAAAAAAGTAGTCACGAACAGTTTTAGTGCAATCAGTTTCAAGGAAAGAAGTAACAAAAAAGAAGCCCATCAAAATAGCCGCCGTCTACGTCAAGATGGAGCTTGAATGATATAACCTGTATACGTACGAAGTGATGATGAAATCCGCCACTGAGGTGTATAGCACTCACCACGGGTGGAGACTATGCGTGTACGTGTATACGGATTGTGATACAAGCTGTGCAGAATTAATTAAGCGTGGCTGATAAAGTGAAGTAATGTAGAACAAGAAGAGACCTCGTTTCTGCAGCGAGATATATTTTAAAGCTGCCGTGAAACTAGCTTTATAACGTATTCCAGAACAAATGCACCACCCAGTTCTTAGGCACTGAGTTTGTAATAAAGTATCGACTTAACAGCAGATTCTAAGCAACACTACACTTCTTAAAGCCGGACAGTCATAACCACTGAGCCTGACGTAAATGTACAACAAATAGACAAAAAAAAACAGTGGTTTTAGTCCGCAAGCGAACTATTCCGACCGACCGCCTCTGTGGTCCAGTGACCAGAGTTCCTGGCTGCAGATCCAGAGGTCCGGGTTCGATTACCGTCGCTACCAGATTTTCTGAGAAGTAGTGGGTCTCGAACGGGGTTCACTCAGCCTCGTGAGGATAATCGAGGAGCTATTTCATGGAAACAGCGGCTCCGGTCTAGAAAACCGAAATTAACGGCCGTGGGGATTCGTTGCGCTGACCAAGCGACACCTACTATCCGTTAAAGTGGGCACTAACTTCGCCGACAAGAGGCGGTCGCTCGGCCATAAATGTACAACAGGAATATAAGAGAAGGAATTTGAAGACAAATAAATATCTAATTCAGATACAAGTATTCACTGTTGTTATCATATTCAGACTGTCAAGAAGTTAAGACCGAATAAAACAACTACCAATAAGATTTTAAGGTTTATTTTTATTATATTATCACGTGTAAGGGAGGTATGCGTGAGTGATATTGCGAGTTCTAGATCTGATTGACTGGATTTATTAGCCGTCTCTATTACAGTTTCACTTCACGTATTTTTCTTCTTGTGGCTAAAGAATATCTCACCGTTGTCTGCCTCTAGTCTTCTCTTCTGAATTCTTCTGCATTCCGCCTTCTTTTTGTCAGTTCTCTCCCTGAGGTAGGTTTTGGTCGAATCGTAAGATCATCTCCTTGAAAGTTTCTCTTTTTTTTTTGGTCTCTGATGTAACTTCCCGTTCCTGTATCCGTTGCCTAGGAGACGTCTTCAGTATTTCCTCTGTTGTCGTGATTATTGAGACCTTTGTTACTAAGTAACCCGAAGTTCTGTTGCTGACAGCGTTACACTGGATGTCCTGGTTCCATATCTTAATACTTCGAGCAACCAGTCACAATAAAATCTAAATGAGACTTATATTATATATAAACTGTTTAACAAGAGCCTAAACGTAGTATTATAATAGAGGACTACATTAGAAGAATGAACCAACTTTGAAGCAGATTATAGTCAGTAAAGACTTGTTTCCTCTCCTTTTACTGAGACTATGTTTTCGACGCTATTGCTGATTGGTGAATATACAAGTTCCAAAATGTTCTAATAATCTCTTTTGTTTAGTTATATCGAAAACTGTAAGACTTAAGCACGAAGTATTTTTTTTCCTTGGCACTACAGCCCCAGTGGGCTTAGGCCTACCTCCATGAACTTCTCCGTTCACTTCGGTCTTTCTAGATCTTACACATTCGGTAGGACTCCTTGGGCGGGTGATCAGCTCGTCGCAAGGGCTCTACCTGTACACAAACGCAGAAAAACGCACAGACACAAATTAACATCCATGCCCTGAGTGGGATTTGAACCCACGATCCCGGTTTCCAAGCGAGCGAAGACAGTACATGCGTTAGACCGCTCGGCTACTGTGACCGACAAGCACGAAGTACACTGTACACAAAAATTGTGTTTGACCTTTCTCTACAGTTTTTCTTCAAAAACAGTTCTCTGTCCGACAGATATTCAGTGACGCGCACAAGCACATGTAGGTCCCCATGTAAAGTCATGGTTAAACACTTCTGAAGAAAAAGAAAACTGATTTGTATCGAGAATATTTCGTGAAGTTTTAAAATACCAAATTTCATCTATAATCGTCAGGCGGTTCTCGAACTGTTTCATGCGTATAGACTGATGGAAGAAAGGGCGAAGCGAAATTAATAAGTGCATGTGTGTTTATTCTGATCCTGTTCTTTCTACATATTCGACAGGGACGGAACTCTGATCTGATCGACATCATGACAGGGCCGTGCCATGGCTCAGGTGATTAGTGGCCGGCTCCACTCCGCAGTGGCTTCTGTTACATCATAGGTCACGTCATGTGGAACTTGCATTGGAAGAAGTGGTAGTAGGGTAGGTTTTCTATGAGTACTTCGGTTTCCCGTGGCAATTCTCAATCCACCAGCTCCTCCGCGCCCATTAATCACCTTATCATCGACACTATATAGTCCCGATACTGATGGCGTCGTTAAATAACCAACTAAAAACACGGGAAAGGGAGAAATCCATACCCATTTCAGGAGCAGAAGGTTTCTGGCTATTATCCCATGTTGCACTGACGTCTACAGCTCTGTTCGATGGGCGGATGACGGAAGGGAAACGGATAGACTAACAGATGAACACGATTCAGTCTTTCTTTTTTCTTTCTTTCTCCCTTCCTTATTTATCTTTTCTCTCAGATAAACAGACCGTCCCAGATACACGAACATTTGACAGAGAACTTCTGAAACTCGTATGAATACTAAAGGCACGCCGATGGCTCTATTTGCTGTTCCGAAGGATTATATGTTACTGGTTCTGCTACTAGTAGTAATATGTACTTACGGAAAATCACCGTATAAATTTTACATGGAAAGCTAGAATGATTTATCACTTATCGTCATAAAACAAAATAATTAGAGCGGTGTTCATGATAGTTTATAATTTCCCTAGCAATTACCCCAACAGAATCACACAACCTTCACTGATGTCCCACAATACGCAATGTAAAGACCTTGGATCGGATGGGTGTGGTGCTGTTCCCACCCCAGACTTATTGAACTGTTCAAGAATAATATTTAAAGTGACCAAGAAGGGGGGGAGTCTCGTGATATAAAGAGTTTAATGAAAATAAGGGAATTACTTGTGGGATTTGAGGCTATTACAGCGGTTCCCCTTTCTCAAGGGAGCATTTTTCAGCAGAAACTAATATATATATATATATAGCGACATAGTCAGTACGAAAGGAATTCTAAAGGAGAAGGACCTATGAAGATCAGTAGTTTCTTGGGCGACTGCCTCTGCAGAAATTAAATGGAAGTAGATATTATCGTTTCTGGCATTCTTTAGTCTTTTAGCCGCTGCATACCAGCGCGAAATTATGCGGAATATCTGCGGTAAGCTTCAGAACCTCGATATCCTGCCGTCTATTTACGACACTTAGCTGTAGCGCTTACAGCAATCCTCATCAGGAGCGAACGTCACGTCAACATACCACGCGGAATACAAATCTGTATCCATGGAGAGCGAGCTAAAACACAAACAAGACCGTTAGTTATTATAACGAACTACCTTCATTCAGTGGAGACCTTTTGAGCATTTAATAGTCGCTCGAAGTGGGCAACAAATTAAACGCCTGATGTTTGCCCGAAGGTTCATAGCGTATTCTCAGATACCGGGCCCGCTTCTTATCCTGACCCAGATAAATCTAATCCATTCCCTTAAAACCTATCTGTTTACGATCCGTTTAATATCACACTTAAATATATATATAGTGATCGACTAACTACCCCCAAAGTTATCTCCACCTTCTCGTGGTGGTGGGGCTTGCGTGCCTCTGTGACCTGGAGAGCTATGCCGGCGGTAGTTTAACTACCGGTAGGGTCACCCATGCCGGAAATGTCAAAGGGTAGAGTCCAGAATAAGAGAGATATATGGTCCTCCAGGTTGGGGGTTGGGCATGAGACTGACAATCTCATTCCGTAAAAAGAATTTGTTCAGAAACCTAACAACCAGCCTCGGGTCATCATGCGTGGGTCCATTCCTTTGGCAGCACGCACTGGTTGTGGAGACTGGTTGTAGAGGCGGCCAAGGCTCACCCACGGCTGTAGCGCCAAGACGTAGGTAGGTAGATCGAGCAACTTCGCTCAAGCGTTATGCTTTTGACCTCTACTACCAGGTTCGTATACCGTCCGGAACACTGACCTTCCTGAGATTCTTTGCAATTTTCTTTTCTCCCTCTGGGGAAACTCCGCGATAGCATTAGACCACAATCGCCTCCTTCCACACCCCTCTCTATACATTATTCATTATCAGACAATCATTCGGCGCTGATACACAGGCAGACACCTTAAATAATCTACAAATACAAACAAAAATACGCATGTCTACCAAACGGCGTTTTCTCAGGTTTCAGGATTAAAATTTTCGTAATTCCTAGCTCCGCCATGCATGCTTCATGCACCGCCCATCTCTTCCTCCCCGATTTAGCCTAATAATAATAATAATAATAATAATACATGAAGAAAAGAACAAATTATGACGTTCCATCATATGCAGCTTCTTCCTGTCTCCACTTACTTCCGCCCAATTGGGTCCAAATATTCAACTCAGCCCTGCGCCTTCACGCGCTCTCAATATACGTCCTACCCTTAACACGATAAGGGAACTGGGGCTAGGGGCTGGACGACCGAGGGGTCGGAATTCGAGTCCCGGTACAGTCAAGAATTTTCTTTTGTCTACTTCGTCCAGACCGGCTGGCTGTGCGGCACACCCAGGCTCCTATCCAGTGGATACAGCGGACTCTTTCTTCTGGTTAAAGCGGACGGGGTCTGAAGCTGACCACTCGCCTGAGATTAGTGCAGAGGTCAAGAATACATGGGTCTATACATCCACTTCCACATACGTCTTCATTGCCTAGTGCTTAATTAGTTAAGAACTGGGATAATTTGACCTTTACCTTAATATTATAAACTGTTCTACGACCAAACAAGAACAAGAGAAAAGCTATAGTTTCTTCATTGTTTTAAGCTTTATGAATTCGTTCAGGAGACGAGAAGACTATATTTCGTTCCTGTAGCTTCAAAAGGTATATATCTATGATGGAATATAGGAGATAGATATAATGAAATGCAATCACTTATTACGTGTTTAAGTATTACTGTTCTCCAGCAGAAAATTTGAGTTCTTGCATTAATGAGGACGTGTACTCATGGAATAGAAAGACAGAAAGATACACGAGTCCTTAGTGACTTTTAGAAAGAATCCTGTCACAATCAAGTGACAATCTTGACTGGCTTGACGAATAACACTGAGTCAACCAAAGTATGTACGCTTACTGAACAACAATTCATACTATGATATACGGCATGTGCTAGGCTCCTGAATTGTTTTATACACGCTACTCGTTGTATTTCCGGTCTTCAGCTTCATTCCAGCGACTCGATGTATCACACATCGCATCGACAAGGTCTGCCAACAGGAAGAGTCCAACTATCATCTTTATTAACCAACAAGTGTAATTCCTGTCGAGAAATTCCATTTCAGGAATCTTGACATATTGTGCTACATCAATGTTCTAGTAGAAGACACACAACGCCAAAGCTGTATGTCGCAGGAATACTGATGCGTTTCTGTACAAGGAAATTAAATCGTTACATCCAGGAGGCTTTATCTTCAATTCGATAAAATCTCGTTTTTTATCAAAGGTTTCAAATATTTCTTTATAGTACTCCCGTAATTCCATTCCAAAAAACATTTATCACTCACTCGTGGAACTGAGCCCTTCTTGGGAAGCCGCTAATTGTTCAGGCACACAAGAACTTCCCAGAATTTTAGGGAACCCGAAGTTTCATTGCCGTGTTCACAAGAGCCCTCCACTGGTCCCTATCCTCAGCCAGATCAATCCAATCCATACCATCCCATCATCTCTCTCTCAGATCCATTTTAATACTGTTCACCTACTTACGTCTTGGACTTCCTAGTGGTGTCCTTCCTTCCTTTCTTCGTGCTACATGCCCTGCCCATTTCATCCTCCTTGACTAAATCATTCTAATTATACTTGGAGAAGAATATAAGATATGAAACTCTTCATTATGTTATCTAAAATATGTCCTATTTATATTTCAAAACACAACGTTTCGGCTACTGGATTCCATCTCCGTCTTCAGGTAAAACCTACTCAGTGGGGCCCAAGCGATAGAGCTATTCCCTACCCCCGTCCGCAGATAGGGACGGTGTTTTTAGAGAAAAAAAAAAGACTATGGATAATGACGAGAAACATAATGTTTCTGCTAATAAGGGATCATGTTGTGGCAGTATATCTGGTCTTCAACGGACATGGAATGTCACCGTCCACACTAAAAGCTAACGTGACAAGAATATCACGTATTCCAGTACGAAATGCAAACTGAAGATGGCACCACAGAGCAGTAGTCAGCCATTTAAAACATATCTGTTTGTATGAGACAAACTCCGTCTTAAATGCAACAATTTAATTGTAGTTCTTTCTTCTTTCCTTCCTCTACACTACATGTTTCGGCCCTAAATTGCCATCATCAGGTGTATATTCTTACGTAGCTGCTACACTGCCCGTAGTTTAAAATTTAAAACACCAGTCTTTCCAATTGTAAGTATGTATAAAATCTTTGTTAACCTACACACGTCAATTTGATTTCCATAATTGACGTGTGTAGGTTAACAAAAATTTTATACATACATACAATTGGACACTCTGGTGTTTTAAATTTTAAACAACGGGCAGTGTGGCAGCTACCTAAGAATATACACCTGATGATGGCCATTTAGGGCCGAAACATGTAGTGTAGAGGAAGGAAAGAAGAAAGAACTACAATTAAATTGTTGCATTTAAGACGGAGTATGTCTCATATATTGTGTGAGTGTAACAGGATGCTTAAATATAATATATCTGTTTGTACACTTTGGCCTGTTCATCTACTGCTAAATTTTACGAAATCTATAAACAGATAATATAATAAAGGAAGAAAGATAAATCTTTTCGATGAGCGTGTAATAAACGTACATCTATTCTAATTTTTCAAAAACTTGAAGGTGACTGCAAGTTTTATATTAGCCTACAACTTCTTAATAAGACGTTTGTTACAATATTTGCACTGCTTAAATATTCAACGCTACTAAAATATGATGTGATGCATAATCACGTTTTGGCCCTCATCAGTCAGCAGTATCACGTCTCATAGAATAATCAGAAAACAGCGAGGCTTCGAAAAAACAAGATGGCTCTTCCTACATGCAGCAGCAACCAAGGCTGACTTACAAACTACGAGTACTACTTTAAATGACTGCTCAAATCGTCTGTTTGTGAGCGTCCAGTCTGTTATTGCCTTCTATCACGCTATAATTCTTTCTATACAATAACTCACGTATAAAACCTACGTGACAACATTCCCCGAAATTTATTTCATAACAATTTGTGTAGCCGTATCGCTCAGTAGTAGGTTTGTTTCCTACCATAGATTTTGCGTTTGTTCTGCCAGCAGGTGGTGATGTGTTGTTCAACAAGATTATGATTTACCATTCATTATAACGTACAAGCAGCACACGCTATCATCGGCCACCAAGTCGAATCTTTTAGACGCATTCCTCATGAAGCTATGCAGCCCAAAGCAATGCTACAGTAGAGTCACCGAAATATGTGATCATTCTGAAGAGAACCAGTTACAGAGCTCTTCAATAGGGCAGAAAACAGACCGTTTATGAGTCCTATAAGTCATATAATATTTTGAGAAAGGTATGATGCATCTATGAAGGTTTAAAGATCTCAGGGTAAGTGATGGACCACGGGAATTCAAAACAAGCAATTCAGAGGTAATAAACCAAAGAACTGCGCAAACGCTCTAATGTCTCTTACAAAATAATGTAAAGTTATCTTTGTGCTTAACTAATTAAGCACCACGCCATGAAGGCATATGGGGGAGTGGATGTATAGATCCACATTTTCTTGACCTTGGCACTGGTTTGAGGTGAGTGGTCAGCTCCACACCCCGGCCGCTTTACTCCCGAGAAGGAGCCCCCAGTACCCATTTTAGAGGAGGCTGGGTGGACCCCAGAGCCGGTCTGGATGATTGGAAAACTGAATATTCTTGATCCTATCGGGACTTGAACTCCGACCCCTCGGTCGTTCAGCCCATAGCCAGTCTCTATACCGACTATGCTATCCCGGCTCCTAATGACTCTTATATGTAGCAAGAAGAACTCCTAGTGGCTAACGTAAAGATAATCTGCCTATATTTTAGTTCTGATAACACTTGATATAAATAATGCAATTGATATGATTCGCTTCGAAATTGATATTTCGTATTTCAGCCTTTGTGTAAAGTAGGTCTACTCATCGCTTATAAAGTATTCATGGGACACACATCTGGGAGACTGGTGAGCTCTGCGATATAGTACACACTATCATTCTTCGCTAACATGCGATGTGTGTGTACTGAAAAAGTCGTAACGACATCTCGCTTAATACTCACTAATGGACCACGTCAGTAGGTCGAAAGATATTATTGCATAATTTTTGCTGTTTTTATCTCTTCGATAAAATATTTAAATTATTCTAAACTTAATACTTTGAAATTAAGTTACTTTCCGCAGACTCTCCAAATAATGCTCTTTCAGGTGGACAGGTCTCACTCCAGTAACCTAGAAGACTCTACTGATGGAAAAAAAAAAGAGATGTGGACAGGGCATGTAGCAGGCATGGGGGAGATGAGAAATGAACACAAATTTCAGTCGAGGAACCTGAAGGAATCATTTGGGAAGCCTAGGCGTAGATGGAGGTGTAATATTAAAATTGATCTTAAATAAATAGGTTGTGACGATGTGGACCGCGTCAAGATGCTGACGATAGGGACCAGTGGGAAGTTCTTGTAAGCATGGTAATGAGTTTTCGGGTTGCATTAGAGGCAGGAAATTTCGTGCACTGTTGGGCAACTATTGGATCCTCAAGAAGGATTCTGGGAATTTGCGCACTATTATTTTTTTCCTATCAAGCCTATCCGGATGTTCTCCGAGGTGAACCGCTTTGCTGGGAGCATCACTTGCTCAGTTTCCACCCTTCTAGGAAACAGTGAAATGTGAACGCGCAAGGAACAGGAGTCTAACTCACATTCATATTGCAAATTACCGGTTGCAAAGGAGATGGCCGGATGAAAGCATGCTCGAACCCCTTCCATCTCCCCGACGTGTTCCGATAGTGCACTCTATTCACAAGCCGCATATATTGACACCTTGCCAGAACAGGATAATGTATGGGTACAGAACATTACGAGGTACCGTATATGGCGTGGATTAATTCATATAAAGCCAACAATCCAGTGAAATTCCTGTTATGCATTATAAAGAGCATTAATTAGAAGCATCGGCCTAGAAAACCGAAATTAACGGCCGTGGGGATCAGTCGCGCTGACCACGTAACACCCTATATCCGCTAAAGTTGGCGCTAACTTCGCCGACAAGCGGTGGTCGGTATAGTTCGCTTGCGGACTATAGACAACGGAGTTTTTTTTTCTTTGCTTAACTAGAAGCAAGCGGTGAACTATCCATGGAGGAAATGGACATTTTTACATTTTATCCCAGCAGGCATGATAATTTCAGGCTGCGAGTGATGAAATGAGTAAAATATTGTTACAGTGGTCTACCAAGTAACGCCCGCAACATACACGCGTGCAACAATAGAAGGACGGCGTTTTCTATATGGTCCGTACCGAGAAGTTTTAACCAGGACTAGACTGCCACGGTAGCGAATACTATTAGAAATAGGGCATAGTCTGCTGTACTGAGCCTAGACTGACAGAGGCCTTGTATATATTATACATACTAGATATTAAGACGAAATTGTAAATAAGTGTACATAGTGATAATGGACTAATACTATCGATTATGACTGACAAATGACAGGCCCGACCTCTCGTCAGAGAGGGCGCCCCACGTGGACAGGACAGTAACTTTTATCTAAAAAGAAACATCTGGTCATGAGCCCCAGCCGGGGCTCGACACCAAGACAGACAGACTGACTGACCGTCAGTCGCAACGTGAGTTTGACTTTGACAATGAATTTAGTTGAGTTTTGCATGGGATGCTGCGAATATAGAACCTAAGCGCGTGAAGCTGAATAATTTCCACTGTCAGAAGCCGCTATCAGAGAACGGCTGATGAAGACATAGCAGGTTGGAAAAGACTTAGCGGGTCCTGTGGCGATTTGGGACTTGAGGATAATTAGCAAACGGTAAACGACGTGAGCACAGAAGCTGAAGAATCTCAATTGTTAAAATCCGTTACCAGGAAACGAATATTGAAAGCAGACTGGGAAGACTTAGCGTGTACAGACTTAGTGTACAGATCTCCACTCTACTGAACGGAATGTTGGCAAGGTATAATTCTCAATCTATCTCATCGTCGGCTGAAACAATACGAGCCAGCGAAGTGAACAGAGACAGATAAGCTGCTTTTGAAAGGTTGGGATAATTCTTCTGGAAAGGAAAGATGAATTTGGACGCAACGTACTGTACCGACTTGAGTCCCCCCCCCCGTATAAATAAAAGCAATGCTGTTGCCTAAACAACTAGACTAATGACGGAAAATTCCGTGCACTGGTTCATTACTTTTAACAGTATTCTATATTTCAAAGAATATTCTGATAATTAGAATAATTATTATAACATGCATTTGCAGTTACTCGACCATCTACAGCCACCGTATTAATTTCTCAGCCTGAGCGTCCACTTAAATGTTTAAAATTACACAACTCGTTTACTATCAAGGATCTCGGGATTGCTCAGCTGGTATAGCGACTGGTTACAGGCTAGACGGCCGTGGTTCGATTCCCATCGGTGTCAAGATTGTCTTATCCACAGAGGTGAGACCGCCTCTCGGTCCTAGCCAATGGGCACCAGGGGCTATTTGCCAGAAGTAAAGCTGGCCGGCCACTCACTTCCATCTAGTGTCGAGGTCCATATAGTAGAGTTATACTCGCACCTCCACTCCCCCGTGTGTCTCCATGACGTAATGCTTAGTTAATTAAGCAGAGGAACCAGTTTATCAACCTACCTTTACTATAAGGGATTCTGAGTAGCTCAGTCAGTACAGTGACTGACCTACGAACTGAAAGACCGGAGAATTGGTATTCGACTCCCGGTGGAGACGAGACCGTTCTGGGGCCCATCTTTCTCCTATTCCCTGGTGGTGTAGAGGCTTAGCGGTTACCTTCGCATGCTTAAAACAGAATCTAGTAACTTTCTAATGAGGCCGCGCCATAGCTCAAGCGGTTAATCGCTAGCTTCCCACGGCGGCTGCCCGGGTTCGATCCCAGGTCTGGTCAAATGGGATTTGTGGTGGACAAAGTGGCGCTGGGGTAGGGTTTCTCCGAGTACTTCGGTTTCCCCTGCCAATCTTAATTCCATCAATTGCTCCACAATCACCATCACCTATCATCTGGGTCTGGTACAATAGGCCAGAAGTGGCCGCAGTACAAGGAACTTAGTCCCACCCCAATAGCAATAAAAAAAATTTCTAATGATGTAATGATCTACGTCACGATTTCATGACGAGAATCCTCAAAGATGTTTGAGACAGAAATTGCGTCTTCATATGGGCAGGGGCAAGGGTCCCGATGCCTGAAGGAGCGTTTACAAGGTTACAATTTCAAACACGTCTTAACGTATTTGAAGGGCAGAATCCAGTCAGGAAATCCTAACACAGCCCTATTTAGGCAGCCTGTGCCTTGATGAACCCAAGACAGCAGCACCTGCGCTGGTGGAGATGGAGACACAAGCAGTGCAGCCTCTGCTTCTTAATAACGGATTTCCATGTTATTACGGACGTGTCTTCCTTCTCCCGTTATCTCCGAGAAAGAAGTTTCCTGCGGTGATATCTAATGACGTACGCGTACGTATAAATAACATGTTTCAGCTTTTACTGAACGGTTGGGATCAATTAAATGCAGCCTTTTTCATTCTGTAGGACTGATATTATCACTTGACTTTCAGCTCTAAGCCACAGAATTCAGTGGAAGAACGGGATGCTTCAGAGACTTGTTTAAAGACATCGAATTACTTTGGAATTTCTTATCTAAAGAATTTTCTCGAAACTAGCCTTATTATTTGGTGTTAGAGGCATCTGAGTGGATACGAGTTTTTGCCCCTAGGTTTTTTTTTCAACTTATGTCTAATATGTAACTTTCGTTTGAAAGTTAATAATTAGGTACGGGTTCAAATGAAAATTCCCTACTTTATTTACTCTGCTCTAAAACAACATAAAGAAGAACACCGTCACAGATTAAAATGTGCCGCCTTATTTTTGTGTTTAATTATTTATAAATGCAGCTAATTAATAAACCCCAGCTCTCATATTACTTGCGCCCAACCTCTCACATTGCTCAGTAATCACGCCGCAATGCGTGGTATTACCACATTAATTACAAAAGCGAAGGAATGTAAGAACCTCATATCTTGCAGCCGCTATATTCACGACAAACTCAACCATAAGACGGTCTTGAAAACTGGTTCAAGCGTAACTCATCCGTACGTGAGGAGTCCAAATAACATATTTCTTGCTAAACCTATAAAACCTTGAAATGTAATTGAACATTCGTCGTTGCACGTGACTACCCAGTTTCATCACTGTCAGATTAAGTCCTACAGTTCTGATGTCCTCACTAATGGCCTACCATAGGTTTTATTGGTGACATCCAAACATTACAAATGTGACTCAGGATTAAAGGGAGGTCTGTACACTTCTAGAGCTTTGTGAGCAGGTGTCTCATGTCAGAACAAAAAACTGGAGACAGATGAGAGGGGTAGGTATGGCTACTTCTAATCTTGGAGTGAATCACCAGGCGGAGCGACGTGAGGGACAATACACGAACCAGAAATAAAACTACAATGGCAGAGACGTAACGTGTTACATATTAAAATGATATTCTGTTGAATATGTTAAGTGTGTCTACATCTCGGATGCAGGGCACAGGTCCCCCATCTCCCTCACACTAAATTAGACGATCTGTTACTCGGATTTTTATACATTCATGATTATATATTTAATTAGGTTTCGTTAAAATGGAATTAATAAACTAAAATTCATAACAGATGATTACATCTGGTATTACAAATGGTTTCCTTGAAAGTGTCTCCACCTTGTCGTTGGGGTGGGGCTAGCGTGACTCTGTGACCTGGAGAGATAAGTCGGTGGTAGTTTAACTACCGGTAGGGTCACCCATGCCGGGAAAGTCAAAGGGTAGAGTCCAGACTAAGAGAGATACCCTGGTCCTCCAGGTTGGGGGTTGGGTATGAGGCTAACAACCTCATCCTGCAAAAAGAAGTTGTTCGGAAACCTAACAACCAGCCTCGGGTCGTCATGCGTGGATCCATTCCTATGGTAGCATGCATTGGTTGTGGAGACTGGTTGTAGAGGCGGCCAAAGCTCACCCTGGGCTGTAGCGCCGAATGGTAGGTAAGTAGGTAGGTGGGTGGGTGGGTAGGTAGGTAGGTATAACAATTGGTATTTCTATATACGCATTCGCAATTGTTCGTGTGCTTGGATGAATGTTTGCTCAGAACAACAGTCGCCGAAGTTTTCTTTCGATGATCTTCATGGTCCTAATATATCTGTAAAATTTCCACTGTCCGTATTGACCCGGACAGGGAACCAGAGCACACATATCCCAACGTGGGTCTGCTGGATCAAGACCTATTAATACTGTGACGAATAGATCCACTGCTAACCAACGACTCGGTAAACACTTTCACGCCAGAGCCAATGCGGGCAAGAAAAGGATGTCTGTTGCTAAGCAACGGATCAGTAAACACGCCTAAAACAATATGGGACAATAGTAGACGGCGTTTTCCGTGGGGTCCATCCAGAGACGATATAACGAGTAGTTCCGAGGGAGAGGTTACTTGTTTTCGGAAGTTAAGAGAGTTCAGTTAGAGAAGAGTTCATTTGAGTTAGTTGTCAAGAATTGTATCCAGTTCTAGAGATGGCAGTCTAAGGTGATTGAGAAGAAGTCTTCATGAATAATTTGAAGTTACAGTGAGACTGTGTTAAATCCGTTGCCAGGACACGACTGGTGAAGACTGAGAATCCTAAGGCGTGTGTAACGGTGAGCTGTAATATCTCTAGATCATCAATAGCACTGTAATTGCCTGTAATCTGAAGTTGTGTGAATAAGGTGTCGATAAATACAACCATCCAATCCAGAACTCTTCTTAGAAGTCATGCGCAAACCCCCAAATTCGCGACACAACAATGATGATGGAGGCAGCGCGTACCTCCGAAACGTTGGCAATACCGACCACATCCACATGGTGCAAAGACCGAAGAGCAGAATCATCATTATCATCATCACCACTGAGTGGATTACCTCTAAGACTACACGAACCTTTAAACCGATTGAACTGAAAAGCAATCGATCTTGTTTGCCATGGTATAAAGTCTGTTTGTCGAACTCTTGTAAGTAATTTCAGCCATGAACACGAGAATCAGACAAGAGAAGTCAGTTCAGCAGGGGTGAGAGGCTTTGCTCTAGATAAAGGGGTCGTGAACCCACTGACGAACTTAGAGGAAGACGGTCAGAGTGAACAGGATAGGGTTGCCAGATGTTGTAAAATAAAAAAAGGAGTGATGTCTCGTTGCTTGTTTATAACGAAATTTTTCACAACTAATAGGCTATAAAATACACATAATCGGTCCCGGCTTAACCCACGAAAACGTATCTTCCCATTTCTTAAGATATATTTGATTATGTTTGGCCTGGAATTTCAACTTCTTCCGTGGAGTCGTCTTTGATGGATCTTCTTCGCCCTCAGACATTTTTGCTAACTTCACACTGACTTTCTAGCGAAGATTGAACGGATTAAAAATACACTATCACCAACAACCTCTGTTTTGGTTTAGAATCTCAAGTGTTGCCAACATTCACGAAATGCAACATAACGAAATAAACTATAACAATATAATTTTCCAAGGATTACAGAAATTTTATGATAATATTTAACCCATGAAATATAATTCGCAATGGACTTAAATAAAAAACGGAAGAATCCGGGGAAGACGGGGTATCTGGGAACCCTAGAACAGGTAGAGGAACCACGACGACTGTGATTAGCTTACGTCACAATTACGGTTGCTGTTATTCCACTCCGCAATTGATTTACTGAATATTTATGCGTCAATAAATTACATAGGCCTATTCCTCTTCTCACAACTTCTTGCTACATATACAACACTAGACAGTACCTTACAATGTATCTAATGCCTTCATCACATAATTCAATAGAACAACAAGGACCCATGTTAGAATTATTACTACCGCAGAGGTTCCCACGGCCATGCTAATGATGACAAGACGTTGAAAGTACAAGTTACTTACAACTTTTCCTGCAGTAGCATGACGTTCATCCCGAGTTCTAGGGAGATCGCTCAAGCAGTACGTCCATATCACTGATATGTGTAGCTGAGTCTCTGGACAGACAGACGAATTGCAAAACATGAGCAGCTCGGTATTAAAGATATATACTGTGACGAATATGACCATTGTTAGACAAGGGTTAGGTAAACATGTGTCCGAGGTTAGGCAGTCAACAGTTGAAAGACTTCAATTGCTGGGTAGCAATTCGCTAGGCACGATTCGTAGCAACGGATAAACACAGAATAATACACGAACTGTTCAAGGTAGTGGTCTCTATTCGGTCCGTCCCGAGTTATAAAAGAGAATTCATTCGTGAATTAATTAATTGACTAGTAAGGTAGACCAAGGATCCATTCGTAAGTTAGTTCAGTTCAGTTCAGTTCAGTGGGTTCAATCATTCGGCATTCGCAAGAGAGTTCAGTGTTTCAATGTTCAGCTGTAGAGTGATAACCAGCGGACAGCGGCAGCTGAAGGAGCGACCGATTCGTTAATCAGAACAAAGTCAGTCACAGTCACTCGTAGTCCAGTACGGAATGAAGTGAGTCGTAGAAAGGCATTGATTGTGGGCTGTTATGATTGTAATTAGGAGTGGTTGAAATAGCAGTGCCAGTAAACTCAACCCAGGCCGGTCACGGTAGCCGAGCGGTCTAAGGCACCACTCAGGGCATGGATGTTTAATGTGTGTGTGTGTGTGTTTTTTTTTCTGTGTTTGTGTACAGGTAGGGGCCTTGCGACGAGCTGATCACCCGCCCAAGGGGTCCTACCGAAAATGTAAGATCTAGAAAAACCGAAGTGAACGGAGAAGTTCATGGATGTAGGCCTAGGCCCACTGGGGCTGTAGTGCCAAGGAAAAAAAAAGCCCCAACCCAGAACCTATTATTATTCACGGAACCCGAACATGTGACAACATATATATATGTATAAAGAGGGGAGAACGAGCATTTTCAAAAGTTATTACAAGAACACACAAGATTCCATTAACACAGAAGCAAAATTAAAACCCTGCTGAAAGCATTCAAATTTGTACGATTCCGGACTGGAATTACAGAATATCGTACTGTTCAGATTAACGTTGGCTATGGTAATGTAAACCGCTTTATTCAGTGGCTTAACAGCAGAGTCTAGCCAGGACTCATATTTCTTCACATAGCTACGGGCAATAACGCGGGGCTGTCCAGCCATACATTCTAAACGAGAAGGTTTTACTTTACCAGCCCATGCATCTGTTGATCTCTCCGTTGCTTACACGGGTTTCTGATCCGTTACTCAGATCACTGAAATTGCATGTTGTCTGAAACTTTAATGCAATGCATAACATGCATTTAGAGAACGTGCGGAGCAAGATGATAGATTAAAAGTCCGACAGGTGTTGAGAAAATATTCAAACAAAAAGAACATATCCAGTACACCGACATAATGCAATATATTCTCGGGAGTAGTATTCCTCTCCTGGAGTAATATTAACGCAGTGTCAGAGACTTTGCATGCGAAGTCTTAAATAATTGAGTAACTCCACAGAGCACAGTCCTCCTTGAGGGAGCTAACAGTTACTCAGCTAGTCAAGAGATCCTTGGTATTTTATGGAACACTAATGTTGCCTACCGTGTTCACAAGAGCTCTCCATTGTTCTCCGTTCTAAGCCACACGATGTGCTATCTTATTTCCTTAACGTGCATTTCAATTTATCCTCCCATCTACGTCTAGGTCAGTCAAAAAATCTCTAGTCTTCAGGCTTTCCCACTAAAACGTTTATGCAGTTGTTTCTAGTCCGTGCAACATGCTCCAACTATCCCACTATCCTCTTCTCAGCTCTTTTTCTCGTGAGTACTATTCAGAGAAAATGTAAAATTGGTGCTAGTGACTAAGTAACTCCATGGAGCTGAGCCCTTCTTGAGAAGCTGCCAGTTTTGCAGCTACTCAAGAATTTCTCAAATTTTTATGGAACCCAAATGTTCATTATCGTGTTCTCAAGAGCCCTCCCCTGGATTATATCCTGAGCCAGATCAATCTCGTCCATACCACCCTATCCTATCTCTCTAAGATCTATTTTATTATCCACCCACCTACGTCTTGGTCTTCCTAATTATCTCTTTCCTTCTGATTATCCCATCAATATTTTATAAGCATTCCTCTTCCACATTCGTTCTACATTCCTCGTTCATATCATCGTCTTTGACTTGATCATTTTAATTATACTTGGAGAGGAGTACAAGTTATGAAGCTGCTCATTATGCAGTTTTCTCCAACCTCCCGTCACATCGTCTCTCTTCGGTCCGAATATTATTCTCAACACCCTGTTCTCGAACACTCTCAGTCTGTGTTCCTCCCTACCACCTACTTCGCTTCACTTCACTTCACTTCACTCAACCGATTCGAACTGAACTGAAAAGGACTTCTTACTCTTTTTACAACCCCTCGGTACGGACCGTACAGAAAACACAGCTCTTCTATTGTTGCTTATATTCCTTTCCGCAGAAACGTGTTTACTCGACTGATCCATAGCAACGGCTGTACGCGCCATATCCCGTTTCGTGACAATTCCTCTATTGTTGCTTGCGGGCATTACCTAACAACGGCTGTTCCTCTGGTTCCACAGTTCTCGCTTAAGGCAAATACGCCACAGTGTTGATCATAATTGTTTGGATAACATACATGAGATTTTCATGGAGGTGTTTTACAGAATTTGAGTACCATCTCGATGGTAAGGAGACGTCAAGTGACTCGGTACTGATAGCACCAGTGGTACCTACGTATGTGTGCATGCAAGTCATTATGACAAGATCATTCATTCAAGCTTTCTTTATGGTAAGAGTTCCATATCACACAATAACATAAGAAAATCACTAGTAATTATTTTATGGACTATGCATATTAATTGGCAGAATTTTTTAAATGCATGAACGAGAATTGCGAGGTTCTGAATCAGAAAATAAGTAGCATCTCATGAACATGTTCTTCTCTTCGTCCCATTGCACTTGACACACGTCACAGCCACATGAAGTTTGAACTACGTGAACTACATAATATATTGTGCTTGTGTCAAAGTCTATTATTTTAACATTAGACCCTACAAAAACAGGTGAGGTGTTCTAATATTCATTCAGTCACTCAAAATTACAACCACTTGAATTACATGGGGATTTAAGAGCTCTGATAACATCCCGCACTCCATGGTGAACAACAGATGTTTAACTCTGCGCTGTCCTCAGAACAATGGTTCAGATCAGGACGTGTCCTGGGATATAAAGTGCAAAGGTTACCATTTTTTTTTCTGTCTCCTAGAACAATACACAAATGTTAAGTTGCATACTTCATAAGTTCTGTACGACGATAACACAGAAAATGTAGGCTGGACTCCCGGAACCTACTTTCATATCTGATTTGTAATACGTGTTTAGTTTTGTATAACTTTTATAAGCGCATCTTACAAGCTAGGAACGTTTATATAACCACATGCTGGAATAATATTGCCACGAAATAAAAATACATGTTACGAATCTGACCCTTGGAGTGGGGTATAAAGAATATTGCTGTTGTATATCTTATCATAATTTTAAACGTGAATTAAAGTAAAAATCACTAACGCACACGAGGTGTCCGCTAATTTTATGCCGCTACTTTGCAATATTTTTCCTGAGGTCATTCCTAGTTAGGAATTCGATAAGTACCTGGGTCCCATTCTCAAAATTTTCGGAGCTAGAGATGTTTGGAGTTCGGGGTAGGAAAACAGGAGGACATTAGGAGAGTCAGTTCTAAGCATGCTGGCCATCCTACTTATGTAAGGTTCAATATAATCATATGTTACCCATTTTTATTAGCTCTAGAATTATTTGACAGTACTGTTTCAACTATACTGTCACGTGTATGTAGGTGTGCGTGACTTATAGACGGCTTTGGGATTGATGACCGGATTTACTGACACACAACTTATTCCCACACTTCACTACCTCTTCTTCTCTATCATCTTCGACTGCCGCCTCAGGAGACTCCTTCAGTTCTCTCTGAGTCAGAGTTACTTTACGACTGGCGGTTTACCGCCAATCAGTTCGTCTTGGCGTCAGGCCCCTTGACGCCCACGACCAGAGTTTTTTTCACTGAACTCTTGCGGTAATAGTCCTTATGTAACAGTCCCTCTGACAAGAAGATGGGTTTGTCTCTTATGTACACACTTGAACTTTCTTCAAGTGTATATTTCGCAAATATAACATGTTATCGAAAATTCTTCCTTTTGCACTACACACAAGTCCTCTCTCTGTACAGACTTTACAGAGCAGATCATACCTAATTTACATATCTCATGCTACAACATAAATTTAGTCATCTGAACGGTCGTAAGCTTGACCACCGCCAAGTTTAAGCCTCTTAAATTTTCAGTTCTCTCAGCTGCCTGAGATCCTCGTTATATAGCCTCAGAGCGGACCCCACAGAAAACACAATTTACAACAATACCCATATTGTGTCTACCGTTCCGTTACTTAGAAGAGGTTCTTCTATTGTTGCGTGCATATTCATTTCCGCAGGAAACTCTTTACTGACCCGTTGCCTATCAATGAACTATTCTGGCTTTCAGACGTCATGTTATATTATGTTTGCAGCCATAAGAGATTGGAGGATGATGCTGCTTGAATTTCTTTGTGCAAGCAATGTCTAATGTTAAGTGATGGCTTGTTTAAAAATAAAACATTAATTAAAAACGGTTAATTAAATGTTCAATAAAATAATCGATCCCCATTAATCAATATTTACACTACTTTCAACGTTTGTAATTATCAGATAAACAATATTGCGAACTCGTACATTTAATACGTTATTTTAGAAAGTCTGTTAGTTTTTATCCATAGGTTATATACGGTAATTACTTGAAAACACAAACCGAAGTCTTCTGTCTACACACACAAAATGATAATATACGCAGATACTGAATATGTACACGAAATTACAGGAACGAGAAGGAGTGCCAACTGGAAAACATCCCATCTGATTGCAAAAACACTGCAACATAACTTTTAGCAACACAGACAAACACACAGCAAGCCGTAGAACTGACAAAAGAACGGCTGGTGTTCAGGTGACATGTAATTCTAATGCGATTGCTCTTTGGTAAAAGATAAATTTCACAAACATGGAGAACTAGAATAGCGAAAACAGCACCGTCAGGTAGGCAATCAATTAATTTCAACACGCGCGCGCAATAGGCCTGTAACTTCTTTTAGTGCTCCTTATATTCTGGTTTTAGTTTATTTACGAATGATTTTTCAAATGTAACTGTTGCCTATCACAGAACAGAAGGATGATTCCGAACGATAAATTAGAACGATGTGTAAGGAAAAAGGTTGCTGCCTATTTTAAGCCACTAACCAAGTGTTTCAAAGGAAAGAGGTTAGTCAGTATAGGCAGCTCCCAGCCAGACGCTTGACATGTAGAACACTGAAATGCAAAGTAGGAGTACGGTCGCTGAAGCTCGACGTCCGATACCTGCTGCTGCTATCATACTACTACTACCACCACCATACTACTATACTGTCATACTAGTACCACCACAGCCACACTACTACTAGCACCATACTACCATACTACTACCACCACAGCCACACTGCTACCACCACTACTACTACTACTAATACTACTACTACTACCGCCACTGGCACCATCACCATCACTGACGATGATGAAGTTAAGGAGAAAAATATGTACATTAATCATGATCAATCCGCCGGAAGTTATAAACCGCTCTGAATGCAACAAAATTTTAGCAACCTGTATTTTTGTTCTGGTTTTTGTACGCACAGCTTTCACCAAACTTTACCAAAGAAACAGTTGGTTTACAGGTTTCATGGGTTACGAACATAAGGCAAACGAGACTGACCAAGGCACTTGCCTGGTATGGACAGAGTTGTTGTCTAACAGGTCGTAAGGTAGGCACACGCTCTGTAACCTAAATACTTATTTAAGGAATGACAGTCCAAAATGGAGGCTTTTAGGACGCAACTTGATAGAGTACTTACATTCTTTTCAACGAAATAACGGTCTTTTTCGTTGGTTATTTAACATTCTTATATAGTTTATACGTAGTTTGAAGTTTTCACGGGGGGTGAAGATCCATATTGTGATCTTCTGCATTATGACACAAGTCTAGTCTAGTTAATTGGTATCAGCATTTAATGGAGATTCATACCTACAACTGCAAATTTAATTCAAGTGGATTTTACAGAGGAGCATAAATTACTGTTCCTTGTATTTGTTAAATATTCACTGTATAAATAGAAATGCTTCAGTAAAAAATGTAAATCGTAATCAAACCTGTATTGTATGCCATGTATCAACCGCTTTATGTGATGCGCCGATTTAAGAAAATCAACATATTAATTTAAGTTCCGCGTAATACAGGACTTGCGGTTAGTCGCTGGCTTCCAACCGCGGCGGCCCGGGTTCGATCCCGGGTCTGGTCAAGTGGGATTTGTGGTGGTCAAAGTGGCGCTGGGGCAGGTTTTCTCCGAGTATTTCCGTTTCCCCTGCCAATGTTCATTTCACCAAATTCTCCATCATCATAATCACCCGGGGCAAGTACAATAGGCCAATCAGCGGCCGCCGTGCGGGGCGGACCCAGTTGGACTCCACTCTCCACTAAGCGAATTAAAAAAAAATACAGGACTTACATTGCACCAATATGAAGCTAATTAAATGTTCCAGACAGAATTTAGGCCACCCTTCCCCCGCCACACACACACACACAACACACACACACACTAATGTCAAGTGCATTCGATATCTATCCAGTAGTTTCCGAGATGCAAGATGGGCACAGGGACAGTCACGACTTCCTTATTATGCGCTTCTGCTAATTTTACGCAGTTTCTACAAGGAACGCATTGACATAAGATCGAATTATGTTAATCTTTGTAAGTATTAAATTTGCATTAGTAATTTACAGTTAAGTCTATGTGACGCATTCATTTAATATCTAATGAGATGTATATAATGACAAAAATAAAGCTGCAGAATAAGGGGAGAATAGAAGAAAACTTGCCCGAATCAATATTATATTTAAGCATCCTGTTAAATTTATGTCTTTCACCCCCAATATTCAGTTCTCAATGCAAATGTTTCGCCTGCTTGCGACCTGTATCGGAGTCAAACGGCCATCATCAGGTGTTTTGCTTACACCGAAAGTGTCGCACTGTATAAAACAAAACAAACAAAAAAAAACCTCCGTAATTTTAGTCCGCAAGCGAACAATACCGACAGAGCGACCGCCGCTGGTCGGCGAAGTTACTGCTAACTTTAGGGGATAGGTGTCGCGTGGTCAGCGCAACGAATCCCCACGGCCGTTAATTTCGGTTTTCTAGACCGGAGCCGCTATTTTCCTGAAATAGCTCCTCAATTATCATCACGAGGCTGAGTGAACCCGTTCCAGACCCACTACGCCGGGAATCGAACTCGGACTTCTGGATCTGTAGCCAGGAACTCTGACCACTAGACCACAGAGGCGGTTCCGACGCGCTGTATAAAATGTATAAAATTCTCACTTATTTATACACTTGAAAATGCGATGGTTCTTGTTTAATTTATTTGATGTACACTTGATATTTATTTGCACTGAATAATTTCACTCACTTTCTAATTAAATTTTGGTTTGAAATTTCTTAAAATTATATAATTCTTGCACCTCTAGTAGGGGCACTGTCCACGTGTCCAAATGATATAGTTTTATGTTGCGGTTTGGTGTTCGTGATGTTTCTGTTCGTAAGCCCTCTCTTTGTGTTATCATTTCTTCTTAATTTTATGTGTTTCCTTACGCCTGCCTATGATGTCGTTACAGCTTGTGTGTGGACGTTTGAATCAGTTACATTTTCCTACTAGCTGCCATTACACATCTTCATCCATAATGGTTTCTTGGGGGGAAAAAATGGACAAAGATGGAGGAAAAAGTGGCGTAAAGTTAACGAGCTGCAGCGTTATAATTTACAAATATAATATCACGGATAGACGCTGTAAAGAGAGGAGAAACTTCGTTCTTTTTCTCAGTTACGTAAGTGTATCGTAAATTAAGGAAGTGGTAAAGATTTAAAGCTCTGGTCATCAGGCAGCTTCAATCAGCATATACAAAAAAACACCTGAATCTAATCATGTTTCACAATTAAATTTTGCCCACAGTAGCAACGCAGGAAAGCTCTCAATTGGCTGGCCAGCGCTCGGAACACCCAAAACCTCACTGAACCAATTTCCCACTCCATGCTTGGCGATTAATTTTCTGTGCACACACTAGACTAAATGGTCAACATCTGGCTGCGTCCTAGTTAGGTGTTATCCAGAATATAACGCCCAGGGAATGGGAGTATGGAACATGAAGCACGTAAATAATTCTGGTTTTAAAATATGAAATCCGAAGCGGTAAGCAAATAATTCTGACTACTGAGGCTAATCCGAAATAAGTTAATAACAGAAATCTCGAGAATCTGTTGGTGTAAACTATTAAGTGTTATAAGCCTTGATTAAGGCGGACTGACTGATACAGACATATAAAACAGGCCTGTAAACGTTGCGACCTGATGTTTCTCTCATTCATTATATTTTTTATAACTTCTCCGCCATTCTAGCTCTTGGGAAAACGCTGAATGCTCTGTAGAAACGAGAAGTTCATAGTCATTTATGTAACTCCAAACCTGTTATTCAACTTCACGACCGTAGCAACTCCGTGTAGTATATAAAGTGGGGATTTTCCTATGCAAAACAGGAACACTACACATTTATTAACGCGTTGATGCGCCTCTTAGCCTAATGTCAGAAATTTAACGACCGACCTTCATGCCTCACGCCTAGCGTGTCAAAATTCCTGCGGTCATTGGATCTAACCTACTCATAGTAAACACAATCATGAGTCACCGCATAATTTAAATTGACTCTCTGGTGGTTTAATCTGAAGGGTCAACAGCGCTAATACCAAGTTCAGTTCTCCATGTGGAACGTTCGTAGCTAGTTCCAGGCAACACTTATCCTCATTAACTAGGGCCGTGCCATAGCTCAAGCGGTTATTCGCTGGCTTCCCACAGCGGCGGTCCGGGTTCGATCCCGGGGCTAGTCAAGTGAGATTTATGACGAACAAAGTGGCGCTGGGGCAGGTTTTCTCCGAGTACTTCGGTTTCCCCTGTCAATCTTCATTCCACCAATTGCTCCACAATCACCCTCACCTATCATCTGGGGCTGGTACAATAGGCCAGAAGTGGCCGCAGTACAAGGGACTTAGTCCTACCCCACTAGCAATAAAGAAAAATCGATTCAAGAGTTATTACTAAGATAATCAAATAAATAGCAGCAAACTGAATAAGACACGTAGCATGCACAGCAGAGATGAAAATGCACGCAGAATTTCAGTTAGAAAAGCTGCAGGGAAGAGGCTACTTGGGAAAGCGAGGTTTCGATGAGAGGAAAATATTCAAAACAAGCGTAAAAATAATTTGTGGGGCTGTTGACTGAACTCACGGCGCTATAGAGCAGTTTTGTGAACCGGGTATTGGATCTTCAGACTGTTGCTGATTGGTTGAACGACCGTAAGTACTGCTTCATGGATGTAGTTAATATTATCACGGGACTGTGGGAACTTGTGAGAAATGAGCTTCAAACTGTCGCTGCAGTTGAGCTATTGACACACTCATTACGATTGCAGGGTCTGGAACCTTCCTGGAGAGTACGTGCCATCCTATGAATTATGTACCACGGGATCATCCGGTGGGGACTTATGCGGTCAACCGTAGTGTCACGCCTGACATGCCTGACTTCTTCAGTTCTGTCAAATAATTTTACTACAACGATTGACCTGTAACTTTTATTTCATTCATGATTTTTTCCCACACTCATTAATCTCCGCCCTCCATTTTAGAACGAACGATAGCTCTAGTTCTTGTGTACCTATATACTTCCCTTCAAGTCACTATGAAGACCTATTTCCTGTTGAATAAAACATTCTTGATGTTCTCTTGTATTGTTATCCGATTCTGTGAACGTCATACAAGGATCACAATCACTTCCCTGGTTACACAACGCTTTCGGAAGCATATTTGCAGCTACAGCTCTCTGTATTCGCAACGCAATTCAACTGCCCCGAAGATGGAGGCGATATGTTCCTCCGAAACGTCGGTTAAAACCAAGAATATACGGCGCCAGATCCCAGAAGACGACTTTCTTCATAGTCATCGCCGTGAAAACCTCAAAACTTACATGTAAAAGCTGTTCTTCGTAAGCATGAATGCAGACACATAATATAGGTGGGGGGGGGATGGGATGCAATATATGCTAAGCTGACCAGGCGGCACTATGTAAAGTTAGGAAAGAACTGTGCTACATAACACTGCCTTATATAATTCATTTTTCCGTTTATTACTTAAAACTTCAGAAACTAAAGCATTCACAACCATGCATGGTCATTATATGAATTCGAAAACGTCATCTATCCAGCTTTGAGTATTACAAGATTCGCGTTAAAGAAAAAAAAAACAACCTGACATTTTTTGGATATAATTTCGCCATAGCTTACTTTCGAAGTTAAACAACTCTAAGGAGGGCGAATTTCAGCCGAAACCTTTTGGATTATTAAGTATTCCATTGATATAAATTAAATATTATATCAGGTGGGTTTACTTAATTAACATTCGAATGATAGATATAAACGTAATACTTTGAGAACGAGAAATATGCAGAGCTACGTATTGGTTTAGCCAACAGATTAATAATAAGTTGGAGTTCAGAGTCTGAAATGGGTAGGAGAAACAATTAAGAAGGGGATTTCTCTCATACGTAGCAAAAATATGATTGGAGCCACATATCGAGACGCGAAGCAACACAGATTCAGAGGGCCCAGATTTTAGGCACGTGGTTTAGGAGTGTCCATACAGATATTAGGAGGGCAATAGGGCACAAGAATAAGAGCGATGACAGGAAATAGGAATGTACAAGTATATGATTAAACATAAAGAGAATTTACAATGAAGGGTGGTGAGGAAAATGGGAGTAAAGAAGGAATGAATTTAGACCAGTAGTAATCAGTATTTTTTATTACTAGTGGAGTGGGACTATCCCTTGTAATGCGGCCACTTCTGGCCTATTGTACCAGCCCCAGATGATAGGTGAGGGTGACTGTGGAACAATTGGTGGATTGAAGATTGGCAGGAGAAACCGAAGCACTTGGAAGAAACCTGCCCCAGCGCCACTTTGTCCACCACAAATCCCACTTGACCAGACCCGGGAACGAACCCGGGCCGCCGCGATGGGAAGCCAGTGACTAACCGCTTGAGCTGTGGCGCGGCCAAGTAATCAGTAAGTGTAGCAACTGGATGTGTACAGGTATAAGCAACATGTTAATGTGTAGCAAATAAGTTCTGCACTATGGAACTGTAATTTAATTTGGATGCAGGAACGAAGGAACGAAGTCGAACTACGGCACCTCAAAATATGAACTGTTAACGGACCTAATGAAATATTCAAGTATGAAACGGCAATAAATATCGTTACAAGTTACATACAACACCATAATTTTACCCGCTGTTTTACATGAGCGAAAAACTTCATCTCTTACTCTAAGGGAAGAGCACATATTGAAAATGTCAGAGAAAAAGATGCAAGGGAGATCTTTGAATTAAATTACAGAAGAATGGACGTGGGTTATTTCGATAATGAAAAGCTACATAATTTGTCATTTTTACTAGCAGCTGAATCGAGAATGAAGTGGGCATCATAGGCACACAATATTTTGATCAGAGAATTAGATGGCCACTTGCGTGAACTACTCACAGAACAGGGGATAATATTCAAATGTGAGATTTGGCGTCCTTGCCACTGTAAATGTCAAGATTATCGTCTTATGGCATGTGAGCCGTGGTTTGTAGCATCACATTCAAACACGCCATGAAGTTAATAATGAAATGAAGCTAACGGGAAAAATTTTTGAGAATGTGGCTAAGGTTAGCATCCAGAGTCGGGTTCCCCTGAACTCGATAATGAAACTTCAGGTATCATAAAACGTGGAGAATATCTTGACCAGATGAGCTACTATAAGGTTCTCAAGAAAGATTCTGCTCCTTGGAGTTAGTTACCACTCCATATTCTACACCGTACAGAAGTTTACCACAACGATAAGGTCAACGGCTGCTATCGCAGCAGAATTACTGACACGCGTCGGACTATGTAGCAATAAATGTTCTGTTAATGGCATATTAATATGTTGCATGTGACAGTTTTGTGAACTTCACAGTCGCTGAAAATTTATTTCAATAGCAAATGGGGGGGGGGGTAATATCAGAGCAGGTACAAGCGTTTATGAGGGTAATTAAACTCAACATACTACAAGCTACCTGACGTTTATTTTATGGATATCTAAATGACTTTATGGCCGAAAATTGGTACAATAAACTGTTTTATAAACGCGATCTGATCTTGGTTACTTTGCGATCCTGATGCTAGCTCATAGTATTTCATTGCGCGTTGCATATTCATGCATAATCTCATTTGCAATGAGTTTTGCTCCTCCGGATTGTAAGGTATGAGAGCCTATGAAATCTAACGCAGTTGTTGCATCACGTCAGAATTCGACACACAAGACAGGACCCTGCATTACTTTAGCCACACATGTATGCCATTTCAGTCACGCACCTCACAGTTAGCATAGGACTCATTTACCAAGAACTTTGTATTCACATGCAAAAGCCATTAGTCTAGCGTCATCTATACGAAGCATTCTATGGCAATTTGCATCATGATGGAAACAGATGCCATAGATTCAGGCCTGTAGGTTCCGTAATGCGAGAGTCAATGCTGTTGGGAGCCAATTCCTATAGGTTTAAAAACCAGTTTTCACCTGCCACACAATTAAGTACAAGCTCTACCACATCAGAGAATACTAATCGGTGGAGAAGAAAGAAAATAAAACACTTAGTATCCAATTTGAGTGAGTGGCTGTATATGGCTTGTGTGTCTACCTAAAACGTGGAGAAATCGATTGTAATTTTTTGTCTCTTTTCTTCTTCACTGTACAAAACCCCGAACTTCTCTTCTTCTTGAGGGGACAGATATGCAGGCGAGTGGAGGGAGGTTTAGAACAAGCTGAGAGATTTACCGCCGTGACAATTCTGATTATTGTCTCCTGTGTTTAAAACTGCATAGTTTGCGGATAGGTCACTGGCGTTTCGGTGGAACCTGATGCTTCCATTTTAACGGAAAATATTCTGAAGAAGTGGGCTGCAGTTTCCAGCGAACGTCGGTAATCGCTCACAATACACCGTGTCGTAACATAGAGAACCCCAATCCAGTCTGAAATTGGTATTATATAACACCGACGAACCTCAGGGTAGACTGACTATGGAGGCAGGTTTAAATTCTGTCCCAGAGGTCCGCTATTACTGGTTTTACTCATCTCTATTCGAGCCTAGATACCGCACTCGGTATAGCGACTGGTTACGGGCTGGATGGCAGTGGGGGGGG
>NW_019725002.1:724020-742567 GCF_002891405.2 Cryptotermes secundus | reverse complement strand
GGAGTCGCAGTAGGGTCAAGAATTTTCTCGTCTACACGTCCTCCAGTTCGACTCCTGAGGCGCACCCAGCTTACTCTCAAATGGGTACCGGGGGCTTTTTCCGCGGGGTCAAAGCGGCCGGTGCATGAAGCTCACCACTCACTTCCAACTAATACCGAGGTCAAGAAAACGTAGATCTAAACATCCACACCACCACAAGTCTTCATGGCGTAGTGCTTAATAGTTAAATACAGGGACAATTTTAATTTACCTTTACTTATATCTCTTCAGGTAAATTCCGGGATAGAACCTCAAATTTGACCATGGTCGATTATACCCACATACTATCCGATTCAGTAATAATTCGGTACTATATAACAGTTTTTCAACCTCTTTCAACTCACGACACACCGAATAAGTAGCTAAAATTGTCAAGCACACCATCATCTATCTGCAGAAAAGATGTATGTTTGTGAACTTAATATTCTGGACAACTATTACCTATGAACACACATTTTCTAAAGCGCTAGCAACCATAGAACTTCTGAGATAAATTTCACCAGTATAACATTAAAATTATCCTAATATATTAATCTGCATTTTATATAGAATTTTCATAGAAGAAGATGAAACAAAGGAACCACGTAAGGAACACAGGCATATACTGGAGTATAATACTAAAATGGGTCTTGAAGAAAAAGGGTGTTAGGCTGTGGACTAGATTTATTTGGCTCAGGGCAGGGTTTTACGGCAATAAGTCCGTGGCTTTCAAGGGGAAAAAAACGGGGAATTTGGTGAAGGATACTCTTGAACAGAGTGATGTCCAAGCGGTATGAGGCGCTCAGGCCGAGTTTACAAGTTTGAAACTTCCCTACGACAGCAATGTCTGTCAGCGTCTTTCTGTGTTGCCTTGCGACGATTTGTTCCACCATCCAAGAATTCCTAGAGTTAATTTTACTGCTTCAGTTCCACAAGCCAGACACACTGCAGTGCCTAATCCCTGAAATCTGAAGACTCACAGTATTTATGCAAATTAGAAAGACCGTATCATCCGAAAACATTACAAATATGTCGGGTAACTTATTAAGAAAACAAATCCTGTACAATTATTACTATAAATTATATTGACAGAAATGCTATACCACTCAAAATTTTCACTGACTTTGTCGGCGTGAGCGACATTTGATATTCCGTGCTGAAATCATACGTTATCTGACAGGAGTAACTTTGCAAGTGTCCGATTAGACCACACGTCCGTAAAGCAGTGGAGCTTCTCGTAAGGAATATCGTCGCTGAATTTCGTTTAGTTAAACACAGATTCAAACAGGACAAAATGAAAATCTTTTGTTAGAGTTAGGCGCAAACAAATAAACAAATTAAAAAATCTGATACCATACTTGTAGAATCACACGACTTCTTGGAGTATATTTACAAAGGAGTAACCACTGAACTACCTGATACCAAAGTCCATGGATCAGACGCTTTGATAAGCTGATAATCGCACAGCTACTCGAGATCACCACGCTTAATGGGAGCGTAAGTTTCATTAAAGTGATCACCAGAGCCCAGATGTGGTCCGTTACTGCGAATGTACTGAGCAACCAGTAGCGGAGAGCCGACAAGGAGTGGCCTTCCCACATTGGGAGCTGAGCTGAAGCTTAGAAACTCCTCCCAGTAAGAAAACCAGCATGTTATGAAATGTTACACCGGGTGTCGACTGGTTACCTAGAATCCAGTATTATCTGAAAAAGCTACCGAAATATACAGTAGTTTATACAAATTGTCGAATATCTGCTTCTGTATCATTCACAGCGTTTTTGCCTTGGGGATGTCCGCTTTTCTCAGTCTTTGTAATCATTTCTCATGGCGTTTACGCATATGTTTGTACTTATGAGACACGGTGTTGGTGCACGGCAGAATTTAATGGCGGACATGAACAGTGTTAAGAAACATCCATGCTCTTGAAGGGAACATAATCAGTAACCCCAGGGGGGCGCTCAGCCCATAAAGTACGTAACTGCCAGAAAGTCCTTTCCGTCCGTGCTACTTCTGAAGTGTGGCAAAACCGAGGAAGACACCTACAACAAAAGGTTGATTGGAGGTCACGTATTAACAGACACGTGGACAACGCTCACAAACTGGGTACGACCAACAGTCCAACGGCAATAGAAACAGAGTGGGTATGCCACTGTAGCAAAGCTCGACAATGTCGGCAAATTGCAGACAGAACTGAACTTTGTTTTCATGTTGCGGGAACAAGCTAAAATACAATGAGTCGTATACTGTAGCTCTAAGGCCTGTGACCCCACTCCCCTAGCCCCCTCAAAAGCCAATTTTAATGGAAAGTACAATATTTGCTTTTGCATTATTTTTATTTTGTATTCAATACATTTCCGAATCTATCGCATGTCTGTGTACGTATCATTTCATGGACTGCAAAGTACACCATACAGTGGAGGTTCAAACATATCAAACTAAAATGAAATTTAATGCGGATCCTGTTTTTGTGTGACGGCACACTACAGATGTAGGCTGTATTTCAGACGTTTCGGAGATCATCACTGTCTGCATATTCAAGGCATATTCACGGAGGGGGAATGCGAAAATTGATGATGGCACCTCAGAGCGACAGCCTGCATTCCCGACGTTTTGGAGATCTTTCCTCTGGAAAGTACGTGGTCTTAAGAAACGACGGGATATTCCACCTGTTTTGAAGTGTTAAACGTCAAATTTGTTGCACTTGAGTAAGATTTGAGGGTTTCACGGCGGTGACTATGACCAATGCCGTCTTTTTGAATGTGGCGCCGTGTAGATCTTGTTTTATAGCCGGTGATACGTATCCCAAGTACCGCATCTTTCAAAGACCAAGGAATATAAAGGAAAATAATATTAAAATGAATCTGAAAGTAGTAGCGATATTATACAACCTGGCTAATTGAAACTGGCGATGTATACCTCAAGCAGTAATGAATCAATTAAGTCAATGTTCCATGAGAATGTGAACTGGATGGATCCAGAGGCAAACATTAGCAGAAGAGCCATTAAAGTTTTCAGTTAAGTAATATCAGACTGTTGTTAGCTATACGTATAGTGGTTACCATTAAGACACACCATCAAAGCTCCAAACCAAAACAAAATATTCCATTAAATAATCTTTATACATACTTAAGCCATATTTTACTAAATGACAGTAACTCTATACAGTGCTTTAATCATGTTGGTATTCCTTACTGTAAAAAATAAGATGACAAGTATCATATTAAACTCTAGACTTCAACACCGAGAGGACTGGCTATATTACGACAGCAAATTTATCAGCTTCTGTACCTAATTACTATATTCCTACGAGGAATTTATAAGAAACAATTGTTTCCAGAGATGCAGAAAGGATTCCACAGATGAGAGATTATACTTTAGCAGTGTCCGTGTAACAGCAGAGAGATAGAGATATATATCTGTGCTCACACTGACACTCGTAGCAACGACCATGCTATTCAATCGGCCATCCACTTGGTTCAAATCATTAACCAAACGCAAAACATACCAGGGCCCTATAATATTATATTCACATAAGATCGATGATTGGGCGAAGAAATGGGGAATCCAAGCAAATCCAAGCAAATCCAAGCATATTACAGTCACCCTACGCAACCAGACTTGTCCGGCAGTGCAAATGGGCAATGTTGAGCTATCCCAGATAAATGAAGTGAAATACCTGGGCCTGCATCTCGATAGAAGACTGATATGGGCAAAGCACATCAAAACTAAAAGAAAACAGCTCAACAAGAAAGCGAAACAAATTAACTGGCTACTCGGAAGAAGTTCAACACTATTATTGGAAAGCAAACTCCTCCTATACAGAACAGTACCCAAACTCATATGGACCTATGAAATTAGGGCTATGAGGGACAGCCCCCTATTCCAAAATAAAGATCCTCCAGCGCTTTCAATCCAAGACTGTCAGATCCATTCTGAACGCAATGTGTTACATGAACCACAGGCTCTACAGATGAACACAGTGCTCAGTGATATAACAAAGTGGAATACCAGATACTTAAGCAAATTAGAACATCACACTACTGCACTAGCAGTGAACCCACAGTACAATACCTAAATTACACATACACTGTCATAACTCTATGACACACATTTGAGTAAACCCCCAGTACAAGTAGTAAAATCATACCTAAATGAACAAAAATAAGAACGAGTATACGGGAAACACCACTGAGCATAACTCATTCACGAGCCAGTACTTATTGAACATATACGTTTATTGCAGGTTCTGCAGATTATGCATAACATATGTGTGAAAAATTCCCCGTCAATTTCGGGATTTTTCTTTATAAATCGTTAAAACATGGGAATCATAAGTAGGAGAAGCACAATAGACCACTGTAGGTCGCGGTGCAAGGGCCGAGAAGGCCTACCCCTTATACATTCATACATTCATAGGTAATCAGCGCCACGTCTTCGCAGTAAGACTGTAACGAACTGATATTTATTATGCCACGGCACTTGACGATGTTCCAGCTGATGGAAGCTGCCTCCACATTAACATAACATTCAAATCGTGGCTCTAACAAAATGTGTAAGCTAAAGGTTTCAAGGACAGGTGCTTCAGTGACTAGTACTTGGTCTATTTAACTGTAATTTTTCAAGTGCAGAGGCATAAATGAAATAGCGTATAATGATAGTGTCACTGTGAAGTGGCTCTCCGGTGGTTTATGTCACCTACCAGAAGAAAATCAATTTCTTACTATTTACGCAAATATAAATATCATTCAAATATAGTATATATATATATAAGAGGTAAAACCATCTCTGTAACAGGCCTTGGAGGGCCATAGGGTTGTGAGACGTTGAGGCTCTCACATTTTCTAGACAATCGGCTCACAGATGGCGGTGAGGTTATCAGCATCACGCGCCAGCCGACCGCCCTTATTTCTGTTAGAGGTCAAATCGATCCCAGGGACATAATGCGGCTGGAAGCGTTAGGTCAACTGAAAAATCTAACGACCTCATTGGGAATCGAAGCAGCGACTTTACGGCTTGTAGCATAGCGCCTCAGTAAACTATATATATATATTCGTTTCATTTTAGAAGTTTTACACATGCGCCAAATTATTAGGCATTGCTTGAAGATTTCATATTCCTTCCTAAAGCAAGCTTTCGTTTGAACACTAAACTGAAATGTCTATGGTTAGTTGCATAGCCTAGAGGTCATTTTCTCCCGGGAACAGACTTTCAGAAAGGCATTCTAATAAAATATTTAAAACGGAAGCCTGTGCAAATGATCGATATAAGGGACTCGAGTAATGATACAGCAAAATAATGCACTTGCTGAACAAAATAAAAAGTACGAACGAGCAAAAGCCGGGCTAACACTGAATGAAAGTTTCGTTATTGAACTAGTGGCAAATGGACAACTTTGTACCAGAGACAGCGGAAATTGTAAATGTTTTTCTGTATCCAAATGTTTTCAGTGATCCCAGACAGCTAACTTCCCGACAAAACATCTGCAGACCTTGCATAAATACGTAGTCTTAATAATGAAAAAGTGGGTAATAGGAATAAAGGATAGCTATCAGAACTTCAAATTTTCCGCTCGCCCATTCAAATATTCGTACTTTTTTGTTTATGTCTATTACAAAGAGAATTCGTAGAAAGTTTATATCCATTGTTAGAGGAGTTGTATTCTCCCTGTCCGGCACGTGAAAGGAAGTCAGCTTTGCTAACAATTCTGCGCTTGCATTTTAAGGTACTATGGTATCGAGGAAATTGGTTAAAGCGATAACGCCTCTTACTTGCATTCGGAAGGTGCCCGGTTCGACCGGGACATACACTATCCAGTTACCACGGCTTTCCTCAGTCCCTCCATGCACATTCCAGGGCCGTCCCTTAAATAAGGCCAGGATTAACTGAGACTTACATGCGTTCGCACTATGTCCATCCGCTCAGTTGACTCTTGTAGTAATTAGCTGGTCATTCATATTATAATGCTAAGAAACTGGATATATTTTATTAAAATAGGCCTATATTTCTCTTGCATTACATAGTCTTCTTCAAGCTAATTCTGAAATGGTTCCTAAGTTCCAAGTCGGCACGGTGTACTTATTATGCAACCTTTCGGAATTAAATTCAAACTTCTCCAATGCAGAGGCCTTCAAAGTACCTTTCCACGTTATGTAGTTCATCAGGAAACTAAAAAACAAATATTCCGCGGCCTTCGTTTCAAGTCACTACTTCTAACCGTATGATAATCTCACCATAAGGACGACCGGACGCCGGCTGGGAAGCATCTAACAATATAATTCTCTCCCCCCACCAACAATAAAGTGTCTCACATCCTTCACTTAGCCTTTCATCACTCTCTCTCTCTCTCTCGTCTTGCTCCCAGTTTGGAGCGTAGAGCTGATTTTCTGATTTTGCAGTTTCGTGATCATTTCTACAGACGGTAGGACTCCTTGCACGAGTGATCAGCTCATCGCAAGGCCTCTACCTAAACAAAGGACAACACAAACGCAGAATAAACATATACACATACCAAACATCCATGCCCTGTGTGGGTTTCGACCTCATGATCCCGGCTTCCCAGCGATCGAAGACAGTTCATGCCATAAGACGCGTCCACATTTCTCGTGTTCGTGCTCGTGCTCGTGTGACTCGCTATGCTCGCTAGTAATGTGGACGATATGACAAGTCACGAGACAAGCAAATTTAAAATTTTTAATTTATAAACTATAGCCAATAAATTAAAATATGACTACAGCCTATACACACTACGAGTAAATATACGGATCCTCACACGCCGAAGCCTGGCGGGCAACTGAAGTAGTGTGGACGAAGATTTACGAGCACAAGTAAAAGCCAGATGAGTCTCCCGATGAAAACAAACCTGGCGAGCACGAGTAATGTGGACGCGCCCTTAGACAGCTCGGCTACCGTGATCGGCTAGGCATATAATTACAGACGTATAATATGCAGCCGAATTTCACCAAACTGTGAAGCACTGGACATAATAGCGCCGAGAATACAGCAACAAATATAAGAAGTGTAGGCCTTTATTTTTCTTTTATTTAATGTTTAAAGGAAACTAAGGACTTTTGGATTTAACGGTTATTATTAAGCAACAGAAGACTCCGTGTTCGTCATGATCCGTACAGAATTACAGCGGGATCAGAAAGACAACTGCAACGCAACGTAATAAGCGCCCGTAAAGGTAACTCGTTTGTTGACGTCACAATTGGTTTCAAGAATGGAAATCGGATAATTTTTAAAAAAGAACCAGTCGTGGAAAGAGCTCTTAGAACATAACAAAATACCACTTTGAACCGGCAGTCCACGCTTTCAAAACAAAGGTAAAATCTCTTGTCGTGCAAAGGGAAGAGTTCTGTCGCGTTGGACAAAGTGTCATTTTAATTTAGGTCACGTCTTTGTCGCACTAACTACCATCAGTCTGGAACTTTGATGTCTCCTGACTCGACGATACATCATTTTATCCTCTTAGCCAACTCAAATTCTCTGAATAAATTGTGCAATATGTCAGTTTCCTTTTGTACTTCACTTTGCACCAATGTCTAGCTTTCATTACAAACTGAACTGAATAAATATCATTTTTGTTCCCCGGGTTTAGGCCTAATTTAACTGCGCGAATTTCGGCAACAAAATCTGCAACAGAGAATCTCCACACCTGCAATTGGGAGCATCTGTATCTCTGTCAGGATCACGTACAGTAGTGGGGGCAATTATAGTAACGTGTTTATTCATCTGCCGGTCGCAGTGGCCGCGCGGTCTAAGGCATGAACTGACTTTGCTCTCGCGGACCCTGGGTTCTAATCCCATGTATGCATGATTCATGTGTGTGTGCGTTTATTCTTAGGTTTGTGTTGTCCGTTCTATGTGTAGAAGGTAGCGGTAGCGGTCCCGCAACGAGCTGATCACTCGTCCAAGGAGTCCTACCGTCTGTGAAAAATGATTACGAAACTGAATAAGAGGCCAGGACCCTGGGTGGGCTGGAAGGGCCATTGAAAAAAATTATTCATTCTAGTCGGATTCGTAAACTACTGAAATACGAGAGAGATATTTTTGTAAAACTGGAAAACACATTGATCAGTATTATCTACACACACACAGAGAAACGTTCAGCTGCGGTTCCCACATGTTCTAATGAACATGTCTGCATTTTGGAAGCAACAGACTTAGACGGATTTTCTTTCATTATAAACTAATATCAGCCAGTCTGCCTTGGTGTCAAGCCCACATCTGGGGCTCAAGACCAGATTTTTGACACTGTCAAACAGTTGTGGCTTTGTTGATGTGGGGCGCTCTCTCTGACGAGAGGACCGGCCTGGCATTTACAACTGCTGCTAGCCCACGCCAGCGCAATTATTCTTGGGTCCGAGTCTCTTGGGACTCATAATCATATTTTAGTGTCTCAGATTCGACACCCCCTAAATCTTGAGGGCTAGGTCCCCGTGTTTATATCCCCCAGGAACAGGGTGGGCCAGTAATACTCCCAGTTTATGGGTTCCCTTTTCGTCGCCTCCTAAGACTCGCACCCTCGACTCCTACTCACTCCAAATTTCCGTCTATAATTTTGGGTGCATGCTGTATGGTCCTTCAATCTCATCCTTAATGAACAGAAAACCATAAGATTTGTCAACTGACCAAACAAATTTGTATACAGTTTTGGATCAGGGGTACCTACATTAAAATTAATCCAACCAGAGGGAATAGCAAACAACTTATTTTAATGGAAGAGTAATTGCCAAAGAACAGAAAGGAAAGAAAAAAGCAGATTCCCTTAAATTCCTGCGAGTCACTTCTAATTGTGTTTTCCCCCACAACAACCAGGAACAGGGATCCTGGAGCCTTCATATTTCATTTTAATCGAGTTATATTTTCTCCCAGCGCCTAGCAGATAAAACGCACACCACATTCGTCGTGGTCTTAACCGTTTTCCTGCTTCCAAAATAATTATATACCTGCAGGTTGCGTGATCAACTCAACTGCGTATCACGCAAAGAAGGCAAATAGCTTTCGCATGCCCTCGGGACTGTTTCTACCTTACGCAGTCTCTCTAATCAGCGTCTTCAGCAAGGTATCTGCAGACAGGTCCTCGGTACTCACCTGAAAGCAGAACAAAATTAGGTATTAGGAGAGTTTAGAACTGAAATATCTTAAGATAAAACAGATATGCAAATGATAACACATTACGTTACTTTGCAACATTGTTATAACATTAGCTACCTAACAAATAAACTCTGTAAAACAAAGCTAACACACAGTCCTAGTATTTCAGCAAGTCAAGAAATTCCCTGCCTTTTAAAGAACCCGTCTTAAGAAGGGATCATTATGGCGAGAAAATTAATTCAGTCCACAACTACATCCTATAAATTTTAATAATATCCTCCCAAAATTGCGCGTATGTCTCCAAAGCTGTCTCCTCCTTTCAGTTTCCCCACTACAATTTTGTAAGTATTTCTTATAATAACACTTAATAACGTAATGAGACAAACATCATACACTGCATCTAGCGGATACAGGTCCTACAGTGTATGGAAGTTGCTTGTTTCCCTCTTGTTATGCCTGTTAATTCTTTGTAAGGAAGTCGTGAAATTAATGCATTATGAAGAGGTCAGATTTGTCAAAGAGTAGGACAGTACAGTCAGTCAGCACAAAAACAGCAAGGAGCGGGAACATTAAGTCAGAACATTACATCTTTGAATTACAGGTAAAAATAATTGTTACTGTCACACTGAAAGTAGTCTATCGGAATGCGAACTCGGAATCCCTGCCTCACAAAATAGGCCTACATTCATACCCGTAATTTTAAGCCGAAAGATAATTTTTATAATGATTCTAATCGTCCAGAATGTACAACCGAAGACAATATATTACTAATAGCAAAGAGTCTCCTAAACGTAGGCCCAGTAGGATCTGGGGGTGTTTTGGAAGAAAATGAACACTGGAACGAGTCCAACAAACTAGAAACCCAAGCCTCGATCGATGGCGGTTGGAACGTTAGTTCCTCGCAGGGGCTGATGGAGAATGCGGTCAGGAGCGGTCAGGAGAGCCTAACATCCGGTCGGATCTCAAGCGGAAAACTTCCAGAACGTAACAGAACAGTCACACTGTGGTCTACATAGCATCTTCATTGCAAGTGCAACAGCTATCGTCATATTTTCGAAGCTGCTGATATAAATTCTCAAAACTCCTAATAAAGGTAAATTTTTCCCTGTGCTTAACTAATTAGGGACTACGCCATGACGGCGTATGTGGGAGTGGATGTATAGATCCACATTTTCTTGCCCTCGGCATTAGCTGGAGGTGAGTGGTCAGCTTCACGCCCCCGCCCGCTTTACTCACGGGGAAAGAGCCTTAGGTACCCATTGGATAGGAGGTTGTGTGGACACCAGCCGGTCTGGATGACGTGGAGAAAATTCTTGAACCTATCTGAACACGAACTCCGACCCCTTAGACGTCCAGCCCGTAGCCAGTCGCTATACCGACTGCGCTATCCCGGCTTCTAATATCACAATATAAAGTAAAAGTAAAGTTAACTGTGGGCCTAATTAATGAAGTGCCTCGCCGTGGAGACGCATGGGAATGTGAGGGTACAGCTCCACCATTCCTAACCTCGTCAACAGAGGGACGTTGAGTGAGCTTCACGCTCCTTCTACTTTACCGCCGGCGAAAACAGCACGTGGTACCAATTGTACACGAGACTGGGTCGGCCCTAGAGCCAGCCTGAACGCTGTTCTTGTTCTTTGTACCAACTGAGGTGTCCCGGCTTCGATATCAATACATAAATGATAAAAACCAATTGAAACAAAACAATGAAAGAGAAGGATTACCGATATGTATTATAAAGTGCGTCCATAAATTGCTAATAGGAGCCGAAAATACTGGCCGTGCGGTCAAAGGCATGAAATTTCCTCGCCCGCTCGTACACTGGGATCGTGGGTTCGAATCCCACTCGAGGCATGGATGTCTAGCTACTTTTTATTCTGCGTTTGTGTTGTCCTGTGTGGTAACGGTCTTGCGTTGGGTTGATTCACCGTCCAAGTAGTCTTATCGACTCTGTAAGATTCAAAATTTCATGATGAATTCTGAATGGGAACAGGCGAGAAAGCCTAATCGGTCATGGTAGAAGAAATATCTAATAGAAAAGTACATATAAAACATATGTATAACGTGCAAGTACGCATGTACTCCAGACATCAACACAAGTTTTCACTTAACGTCCTGCTTGGTGCTGTTGCAGATTTTATTGCAGTCTCATATACGCCTGTCGTCATGTAACGGAACTCTCTTTGCACGAGTTATTGCATATCCAACGAAAAATATGGTCCCTGCATAACAGCTTCTGGGGCCATCTTCGTCACTCCGCCAGAAATTACCTTGGGACTCTCTACACCAGGCGATGGATATGAAGTCAGGAACCTGTATCCTCACCAAGTCATTCGTAAGACCTGAATGTCCTTCATTACTTTCTTTGGGGAAACCCGCAGAACGTGATGTACGCTTCAGCTGTGGATATTGGAGAGGAACTGCCGCTGTGCCTTCAAAATGACTGTTCCTCGGACCGTAACACTCCCAGCGTCTTTTAGCGCAGTGTTTCTCAATTGCCGGGCAGCGGACCGGTGCCTCGCCCAGACATCAATTATACCGGGCCTTCGTCATATATAAAAAAGAAAAAGAATTTACCCGGCCGCGGTCTCACAAAAGTTCAGAGCCACTGTTTTAGCGGGTCCTTATATCCACGCATCGTCAAGCCGAACGTATGTGGCACTCCAAGGTCAACATTCTGCGCATCCTCCATTAACATAATAACCGTTTTCTTCCCGCAATTCTACTTCTACGACTGAGTTTTTCCTTGAAGAGAAGGCTACTGTTATTAATAACGTTTTCTTTTCTTAGAATTGACTGACGCAATATCCGCTGCTGTCCTACTGAATAGGTTCCTTTGCACCCAAAGTTCTATTAGGTTAGCGTTGCCGGGTCCGCCTTCGAATGGCTACTGAAACACTTTCGGACCCATGTGTACTTTAATTTCTCCCACTATTTTGGCCCTAGTCCCTACCTCCCAATTTGCTGCAATTATTTTGCGGAATCCTGTGTACAGAAAATATAGGCATATAACATACAGGTCTCTCGTTAAGGATGCCATAGTTTACAGGGCGGTTTTTGGACATCGCAATAAGCAAACAAGCCTACAGGACCGTGTGCCCTGAAGGTCTTCCTTATATAGATATATTCATTAGAAGTCAGCTCATGCCGTCACATTCTGGAGAGAGAGAGAGAGAGAGAGAAAAGGACGTTCCGTGCATATCTTGTTTGTGTCGCGTGGTGATCACAGAGATCCACTTGATGCCAGAGTTGAACTGTGGCGCTGAAATCAATAATTTGCAAGCGAAATAAAGAACCCTTGCGAGTTTCTCTTCCACTTTGAAATGAGTTGCATGTCCGGGAACAAGAAACCATTTCGAGCACCTCTTGTATAAAAGCAAAAATAAAGGTTATTAATAGCTTCTGTGTTTGTTTCTTCTTATAGGCAACCCGATAAACACAGAAAGTATTTAAGGTGTGACCATGGGATTTGAAATTAGAATAACCGTGACTTTCCAAGGCAGGCCCTTAGGATAAATATTCATATTAACTTCTTTGTTTGTTTTATGTCGGCGAACTGTTTGACACGTGACCATGCGACAATATATATATTCACGTATTATGGGTGGCTATATAAAGGGGTTGGATTGGTGAAATGATTTATTGACCACTTATAAACACATCTCGGATCTACAAGTAATTACAGCGCCAAAGCAAATTTCCACAATTCACAAATCACCACAGCACCAGCTAAGCCTTTTCCAGCCTGCTGTGTCTTCACCAGCCTTTCCCTGGTAACTGCTTCTAACAGTGGATCTTCTTCGGCTTCACGATCTCAGGTCCTATCTTCATAGCCTCCAGTACAAAACTGCCTCTGACAGCTGACTGGGTCGCCCCAATTGTCAGAAAAAACTCCTCGGCGCGGACCACATTGAAAACACCGTTTCCAAAAGTAATTCTATTGTTGTGTGCGTACTCGTTACCTCGGGAACGAATCTACCGAGCCGTTGCCAAGAATCGGTCGTTGATGAAGAGTCCCTTCTTAGCAACGGTTTATACGTCACAACACATATACCCCTTTCTTTATGAACACGGTGTTGTACCCTATTTTAAATTCAATACAGCCGAAATTATTCTTGGAATAGACTCGTACAAGTTTTGAACAGTCTCTAGCGGAATTTTATACCATTCTTCGTAAAGAGCATCTTCATGTTGCTTTAGAGATTTTTGAAGTGGGAATCTGTTCCTCACTCTAGTCTCCAAAATTGACCAGAGTGGCTCAGTGGTGTTCAGATTTGGTGATTGTGCTGGCCAGGAAGATGTTGAAGTTCGCCTTCATTCTCTTCAAACCATATTCTGAGCAGTTCCATCTGTGTGAATGGTGTCACTGTCGTCTTGGAAAACGGCATCTTTTTTTTTTTCGGAAATAGTGCGCGTTTCCCGTTGTACGATATCCAGGTTTTATGGTCGTGACCCCATCGATTACGCTTCTGAACATTACTTTAAGTAATCAGAGGTTTAGCAATTGCAGCCCTACCATGGATGTTGGATTCCTGAAACTCACGTCGGACAGTTTTTGTGGAAACAGATCCTTCAAGACGAACATTCACTTCAGTTGCTGTCACCTGTGCTGCAGTATTTCTTTGATTTAAAAAAAAACCCTTCTCAATGTAGGACAATATCTTTCCATCAATGTTGATTTTCGTCCATTGTTCCTCTTCGCTTATGTCTCCCCATGATTTGTGGACGCCGACATGACTACTAAGGTAAAATCTAAGCGGCCTCCGTAGTCTAGGGGTAACGTTCCCACCTCGTGACTCAAGGTACGCCTGTTCAAACCCGGCGGAGGTCGTGGAATTTTTAAGGGCGGAAAAATTCAGGGAACAAGTCCTCCGGGAGGGACTTTAAGCCGTGGGTCCCGTGTCGTAGCTTTACCGCACGTGAAAGAACCTCATGTCTCAAGGGGACCTCTGAGCCAAATTCAGGACATTTTCCGCCCCTGGTATATGGGGGAAGCATCGAGATACCGCTGAGCCAGTAGAGGCCGAACTCACTGGCTGAGTCGGGACTGATGGCACGCACCAGTACCGGTAGGGTATAGAGACTGGTAGAATATCACAGGGGGACGCACAATGGACCAATATCTGGTCTAAGTGCATGGAGAAACCCACCCTCTCCAATAACAACGACAACAACAAGGTAAAATCTATTTTATTTATATAAATTTCAGTTATAATGACTATTATACATATTACATTATAATGACTATTTCATTAAAATCCTTTAATTATTGGGGAGGTAATGCTCTTCCGTAAGAAATTTAGCACCATAAAACATAAATTAAAACCCCCAGGCAGAAAATCCTCCCACAGTAGTAACTAGGGATTTAAATGCCACCATGTTGAGGGCTTAAATCAGCTGTCATCTCTCCATTTTCAAATATATGTAAAAGAAATATAATTACACACAAGTCGCTAATGTTTGCATGTTTAGTTTCCCTCCTACTTGAAATTACGTAGTTTATTTACGTCGCTTCAGCATATCATCCAACTAGGTCTTCCTACCACACAATCTTCATGAATTTCACGGCAACTTACTTTTGGGGGGACATTACACCGTTTTCTGGGTACGATCGTGGCAGTTCACAATGTTTACAGGCTAATACCTGCGCACATGCTTGTCCCACATGCGCATCTGACTTCCAGGCAAACAGTGATGATCATTATAGCTTGATGTGTACGCGAGTACATGAGCCATACTTTCGTAGCGGCCTATTTTAATAAGTATAGACAATGATTAATATTTCCAAACGTCCACAATGCAGCATCCTCCCCTTCAATGATGAACACAATTCTGACCAAACTGGTGAGACAATGCTCGGACCCCTATTGGCTCGCTGCATGGCTAGAGATGAGTAATATTGTCCAGTGATATGCCTCGACATGGAATTTGGACAGATCACTGGATTTACTGAACATGTTAATTGGTAACTGGGGGAACGCGGTAGCGTAGTTGGTTAAGGTACTATGCTACAAGCCGAAAAGTCGCGGGTTCGATTTCCGATGAGGTCAACTGAATTTTTCAGTTGACCTATTCCTTCCAGTCGCACTATGTCCCCGTGGTCGACTGAGCCTCTAACAGAAATGAGTACCAGGAATTTTCATGGGAGTAAAGGACGACAGGCGCGTAAGCTCACAACCTTACCGCTCTCTGTGAGCCGATTGTCTAGAAAATGTGTGGACCTCAACGTCTCGCAACCCTATGGGCCTCCACTGCCTCTTAAAAGAATAGCTTTACCTTTTATTTCTAGCTCGTAACTATAAGTAACCATAACACTATCACTAATCCACATACTTAAAAAATCACTACAGTCTTCGCCTGTCTTTGCTCGTCTACAATATTCATTAGGCGTCACTGGGTTACAGCTGCTAACCAACGAGTTTTTTCTGCTCCGATGCTCACGTCGTTGTCGGCTCTCTGCCATCCCACAACTGGTCCCTAAACTGCGGACTCTCAACTGCAACTCATGGCTTCCCTAACCATCAGCATCCACTCAAGGGCTCTCACTGGCTGTCACTCGCTTCCACTAGCTCCCAACCACCACTGACGGCAACTGGCCAGGTTGCCTCGACGGTTCTTCTATTGTAGATTCACTTGGCATGAGATCATGGAATTGACTTATTTCTAGAAGAGGCGTGTTGTGTTAAGATCCGATGGATTATTTACAAGAGGGGAGGGGAGGGAGGGGGCACTGTAATGAATGGTAACAGCGTAAGATGAAGTAAACTCATCTCGGATCCAATCTACATATAAATTCCTTAATTAAATTCGTAATCATTCCTGTAATTTACATTTAGCTTGACATTATATAAAATTCTGCGTGGTTTATGACTGGGCACTAATCTGGATTTAACGGAGAATTTATAAATTACAAAACCTTGTTAAGGAGCGCACTAATTTAAGTGTACATTCGTGTACACACATTGATTTAATAACGTTATACAGTAATTGTATGATTAATAATATGGAGCAAAGTCCTTGAGAAGTTAATAGTTACTCAGACAGTAAAAGAAAATTATCCCACTCTATTGGACTCCAAAGGCTCATTATCATGTTCACAAAAGCCCATCACGGATGCTTTCTTCAGCCATATCGATTCTGATTTAATAATACATATTTTAAACAAAATATACTATTTTATATATAGTATAATATATTTATAATTTAATATATAATATACTAATGGACGTTAAGTTGAACAATTGCAACGGGATGCTGAAATATAGAATCATAAATATACTATACTAAATATACTATAGTGCTGGAGCACTATAGACATAGGGCAAGTAACCCTGACATTTTTAAAATTTAAAGTTTAGAGAAAAAATTTTTAAAGGATTTCAAATTAGAACCGAAGATTTTATAAGTGCTAATCAGGAAGACCTATGTTTTTAAATTTTAAATGTTATAAATAAGTGCAGTGTAAGAGATACGCGAGTGTATGCACCTGATGATGGCCGTTTGGGGCCGAAACATGTAGTGTATAGAGAGGAACAAAACGAAAGACCTATAAATATAGTTTGCACTTAGGACGGAGTTATATCATATTATACCAATCTATTTTTATGTAATGCCGGTCCTTAAACTCCCCTGGTATTGACACAGGTGCTACTGTCAGAATGAGATATGCTTAAGAGAATATGACCACAGTAAGGTACTGGCTTGTTTAAGGCACTGAATCCTGTGATTTCCAGAGAGTCTGGAACTTCATGATGCCTGCCAAGTTGATAATACATCCGTCTCATCTGGCATAGTTATTGAGGGCTCTTGTGAACACAGTACTGAACCTTCGGGTTCCATAAAATCCTGGGAAGTTCTTGAGTAACTGCACAATTGGCAGCTTCTCAAGAAGGGCTCAGCTCCATGAGTGAGTGAGTGAGAGTTATTAGTATTCTGAATACGAAAGTGGATCATTGAGCGACATGTTCACATCAGTTACTGTAAGATGTTTAAATGTCATTCAAATAATTAGCGCAGAAGATACCAAGGGCTTTTTCTTGGAGTGGGGTGAGACTGAGTCCTCTTGGTAAATCAGCCACTACTGACCTACTGTATCAGCCGCAGATGATGGTGATTGTGGAGCAATTGGTGGAATGGGAATTGGTAGGGTAAACCGATGTACTAAGAGAAAAACTTCACCGGCGCCACTTTGCCCACCACAAATCCCATATGACGTGCCCTGGGCTAGAACCCGGGCCGTCACGTTGGGAAGACAACGACTAACCTCCTGAGCCATGACACGGCCTGAAGATTGAATTCAATCGGTATGATCAATGGCAGAAATCACGAACTGAAGGAGCAGAGATTGACGGCCGGCCAGAACACTCGGTGGATGAAGAAAATGGGTGGATAGGGGCTGGATGGACCAGAAAATAAAATACGATATATTGTTGAGTGGGCGAGTGAGTTATTTGTATCTTATATAAGCTCTTTATTATTATAACAGATGAGATGACATCTGACTGTAGTTGTAGACGATTTGTATTTCGTTTTCATTAATCAATAATGCCACATTTGAACTACAGAACAAATGGATGCAGTAAGCCCCAGCCAATGATATAATTGGAACATGCACACTGTTTATGTTAACGTTGTAGCTGCAGAGATCGAAATGTAGTTAGTGTTTACTGCAGATAAATATAATTTGATTGAAGCATTTTACAAGTTACAAAACAAGATGATTAATTTAAGTGAAGCGAAACCACTTTCATCGGGTAACATAAATCTATCAAGTAGTAGGATTTAATTAATTCTTTATAACTTTTAAATGAATCCTCGCTTCATGCCGCTGAGTACAAACTTTTAAGTGTCACCAACTCTTTTCTTTATCATCAGCGTCTAAAGTTCTCCGCAGAGACGAGGCTTACAACAAGTAGTGCTGCAATGATGTTGTGCTTACTGGAAGAGCTTCTTCAATCTCCCTAATTGAATCACTTCCTCGGCAAAGGCAGACACTTATGTGAAAATCAGAGTGATTTCCGAAGGCCACCTCTATTTTATATGATATTGCCCGAGATTAACGGCCGCGAGGATCCGTTGCGCTGACCACGTGACACCCTCTATCCACAAAAGTTGGCACTAACCAACTTTGTTTGTTATTGCAGAAGTTGAAATTATCAGTTCATCGATAAGAGTACTTTATATCATTCTCTATCTTGAGGTATAAAGGGCAATTAAGAAACCTCGAAGTCGTATTGACATACACATTTCACATTTTACACAACAAAAACAACGAACTCCGTGGCCTCTAGTCCGCAAACGAACTATACCGACCGAGTGACCGCTGCTTGTCGACGAAGTTAGTGCCAACTTTTGCGGATAGAGGGTGTCACGTGGTCAGCGCAACGAATTCTCACGGCCATTAATCTCGGTTTTCTAGACCGAAACAATAATA
>NW_019725002.1:718909-723900 GCF_002891405.2 Cryptotermes secundus | reverse complement strand
TAATAATAATAATAATAATAATAATAATAATAATAATAATTTATATTTGGGAAGGTTTAACTCAGGGTCACACATTGGGCGTACACGGCTTCCATTTTAAAATTCACAACACCAGCAGATTGTTGTTGCATTTAGTAGGGTACGAATTTCCTACTATATTCATCAAAATTAGTTGAAAAATCACTTGAAAAGCTTCTGAGTGAGGAGTAAGCGCAGACAGAAAGAAAGGAAACTCAAGCCCCGCATTTCTTATTAAACAGGAAAAGTAGACACTTATGATTCGTGTCTAGCAAAATGAACGGGATATATTTGCGCTATTTTGTTTGCTATTTTTATGAGACTCTGAATACCTCAGGCTATATAGCGAACCAAATCCCTCCTGATTAAAAGTAAAGGGTGTTACCGGTATAACAGCCTGATCGGTGCAATCCCTTTACGCAAAATATCTTCATTATCACTTCTGGAAACAACAGATGTACGTAGCATCTTAAACAAGCGATACTATGTAGCGGCTTTCACTCATTTCCGGTAGGGTTACATTGTCAACAAATATTTAAATTACGATTTCATGTATTGAAAAGATCCATGGTTATAGCTCAGGCCCTTTCGTGTGCGCGCTCACACGTAAGTGCGACTAACATGAATAAACACCAATAAAACAAGGCTGCAAATCAGGTGAACCTCAGGTGGTGCAAATACCTCGGTTCTTTCTTTTAGGAGGAAGAAAGTCATCAAACCTCCAAGAAGTGACAGTTATCATTATTCTACTAGTGCTTATAGTGATAAAACCTCACGCTTTCAAACCTCACGTTGTTTCTGAGTTTCATTTAAGTAGGTGTTCTTACCTACCTCCCTATCCACCCACCGACCTACCCACCTACTCACCTGCCTACCTGCTATACAGCCCTTGTGGAAATTGGTCGCTTTTTCAGTTTCTTAATCTATCCAGACGGTAAGAGTCCTTGGACGGAGGATCAGCCCGTCGCAAGACCGTTACCTACTTACAGGACAACACAAACACAGAATATACGCACACAAAGAAACTCTTGCCTTGAGAGGGATTCGAGCCCACGATCCCAGCGTTTAGAGCGGGCGGAAACATTTTATACTTTAGACCGCGTGGCCTCTGCGATTGGCACTTGTACAAGACATCCCTCAGAGATGGAGCTGATGCATAATTTTAATTTCCGTTTTGCTGCTACCGTTTAGATTCGTCCTCGCCTTGAAGTCAGAGCAGTAAAATGGTAACTCGACTGAAGAAAAATATTATTCTGCATTTTAAGGCTAGAAATGTCTTAGAGTCAGTATGTTTATCAGATTCTGTTAATTCGCAGAACAATTTAACTTCTTGATTTAAGTGAATTTCGAGTTTATCTGACCGAATAGTGTTCTCGAGGTTTCCTTTTTTATAATAATAATAATAATAATAATAATAATAATAATAATAATTCAATTCAATTCAATTCTTTATTATTTATGTGCTGAGCCAACAGCCGCAAGGCCAATTATAGACTCAGCACAGTGTATGATAGAAGTAGTTACATTCTGGACAAACACAATATAAAGTCAAACAATGATTAAAGGTTAATGTTGGAGGAAAACAAATTAATACATATAAATAACATACATAATAATAATAATTCAATTCAATTAATTCAATTCAATTCTTAATTATTAATGTGCCGAGTCAACAGCCGCAAGGCCAATTTCAGACACAGCACAGTGCAGAAAAATGAATTACATTCTAGAAAAACTTATTAAATTACCATACAAATTACAAGTAAGTACTGAGAAGAAATAATAATGAATAAAAGTAAAATTATAAGCAAACAAACAAATAGCTGATATGGACTGAAACAGAAATATTTAATCAAAATACTAACAGTTATATTATATTTAAAATTTGTTTGGGTTGAACATTCCTGGCTCCGAATACGTCAACATCCCTGCAGACAACATTAGCAGCTGCTGCGCATCTAGCAGAGGGACAANTAATGAAATAATAATAATAATAATAATAATAATAATAATAATAATAATAATAATATGATGCGGTGAAGATGGAGGGGCACGCGGTAGCGTAGTTGGTTGAGGCACTGTGCTACAAGGAACTATGATACAAGCCGGAAGGTCGTGGGCTCGAGTCCCGATGAGGTGGATTTTTTTCGATTTACCTAATCCTTCCAGCCGCGCTATGAACCTGGGGTCGACTCAGCCTCTAACAGAAATGAGTACGAGGAATCTTCCTGTGGGTAAAGGGCGGCCGGCGCGTAAGACTGACAACCTTACCGCCATCTGTGAACCGATTGTCTAGAGAGAATGTGGGAGCCCCAACGTCTCACAACCCTATTGGCCTTCACGGCCTGTTACAGGGATAGACTTACCTTTAAGAAGAGGGTAGTAATTTCCACCATCATGGGAACTTAATATTTATCGAAGATTTACTATTGCACATAATTTCAGTATAATATACAGAGTGGCGCCGTTTCCGTCACTGTGTCGCTTTACATGTGATCTTGATGCCTGGTGATATAAATTAAATGTTCTCGACTCATATGTAGCACTGTTTTATTTGGCGTTTTCGTGGCAGACGTATCTAATCACAAATATACTCGGGGTTAGCAGCAAAATGGTTAATTTTAAAGCCAGGTTTACAATAAAATAAAGTTTTTGTCACAGAATGTTGGCTGCTGTGTCTTCCATTTCGACCCTTCAGTGTAGTACGGAATCTTAGCGAATGACGCTTATATTCTTTTGTGGATTTGTAGAAATTGCCATAGCTTAATACACTTCACTTGTATGAAACGTTTTCCCTTCTTTCGACACCCCAAAGACTACTTATACAGACACTAAAGCGACTTAATTAAAAGCTTATGTCAGATTTATTGGAGTTTTAAATTTTATCCACTTTTTATGAAGTATTTCATTAAGTGAAAACAGGTTTATATGCAAATTCGTCTGACCTTATTGATTTAAAAATATCCTCTTAATACGGAAAGCATATAAGACGTGAAAACTGAGACATAAATATTACAACGTGTTATCATATACAGACTTCCAACATATATCTTGTACAGTATAGGTACAATGAACAGACTAGGTTCTTTGTAACTGAACTGCTGCTGTACTCTCGACACCTGACAGAAAGAAGACAACGAAAGATTTGAGATTCTCACAGCGGCGGTTGTAAAGAGTATTATCTTTTGGGATATAACGCTGTGTAGTCCGTTGAAAGGCAATTGACGTTTCGGAGGAATCGCCTCAATCTTCAGGGTCGAAGAATAAACCTAGCAAGAAACCAGCTTGAAGGCACAGCTAGGCTTATTCTTCGATACTGAAGATGGCAGCGATATTTTCGTCTAAAACTTCTGTTGCCTTTCTAGTGACTACAAGGCGTTGCCTACCAGAGGATAAGTAGTCTTCAGGACATGGCCGGTTTAAAGCAGTCGTGTTGTGGGATGAGATGCACCGTTTGCCACCTTAGCTTCGGAACAGGAGTGCTCTAGGCCAGTGTTTCTCAACCGCCGGGCCCTGGTCGTATGAAGAAAGAATTTACCGGGTCGCGGTCTGACAAAAAATGAGAACCACTGCTCTAGGCGGACAATTGATAGAAAATATTCCGTTCCGTGAGAATGTAGAATGCAGCTAAAACGAAGTTATATAGGTAACTCACGAAAACAAATAATAATGAACAAAAGCTTCATGTTTGCCGTCTTTATTGGTTCTATAATTATGATTATGGACTAGCAAAACTGAAAATAGGAAGCCCACGTTTAGTGTCGTGGATACGTTCCTGTAAACAGGGAAGTTACGTGAAGAGCCGTTAAGCGGATCCATCTTTATCACAAGAAACTTAAGAAATAAGTAGGTTACGTTCCTTAGCCTTTCTTCACCCTCGTAACATACATTGTAATACAGATAGAAGGTCAAGTTGTCCCTGTGCTCAACGAATTAAGCACTACGGCATGAAACCGTATGGGGAAGTGGATGTATAGATCCATATTTTCTTGACCTCGCACTAGCTGGAGGTGAGTGGTCAGCCTCACGCCCCGGCCGCTTTACCCCCGGGGTAAAGAGCCCTCCGTATCCATTGGATAGGATGTTGGGTGGACCCCAGAGCCTGTGTGGACAACATAAAGAGAAGAAAATTCTTAACCCTACCGAGACTCGAACTCCGACCCCTCAGTCGTCCGGCCCATAGCCAGTTACTATACCGACTATGCTACCCTTGCTCCATTATAACACAGCCAGTACAAAATATTTGTATACTGTAGGCTACACTTCTAATTTTAAGATAGGGCATACGCGTGTGGGCGTTTTGTATAATATTCTGTAATAGAAGGTTTTATATCAGCGAGATTGATGTATACCCAATAATTAGTCTGCAATAAATACGGATATAAAATGGATTTTAATTTGTTGAAAATATTTCTGTACCTAAATATTTTGCGGAGGGAATCACATAGCCACCTGTTGCTGCAATTTGTTCGGGAATCGATATTGGCCGAAGAGCGAACTCGTACCTAATTTGATGGAAATATCTGCAAATTGTAAATGCGGTTATTTTCCAGCCCGGTTCTACGAAATCAACGTATGTTGCTAATATGCCTTCTCACTTTCTTCTTTACTGTCCACTTATTTCATATAAATCTGTGTTTAACCTCTGAAAGTATGGCCTCGCCCTTGAGTATTGAGTATTAAGTATAGAGGGAGTGGGTTTCCCCATGCACTTAGACCAGTTAATGGTCAATTGTGCGTCCCCCTTTTAATTTCTACTGTCTCTATACCCTACCGGTACTGGTGCTCGCTATTAGCCCCTCTCTGCCAGCGACGTTCCAACCTTCTACTGGCAGTGGTATCTAATAGTTAGTCCCTTTCTGTCAGAAAGGTCCCCCCTCCTCTGGCAGTGGTACCTAATACGTCCCCATCTACCGGAGGCACTGGAAACTACTTTGGGCGGGAAACCTTTTGCCTAATTTAGCTCAGAGGTC
>NW_019725002.1:709969-718807 GCF_002891405.2 Cryptotermes secundus | reverse complement strand
TCACCCTCACCTATCATCTGGGGCTGGTACAATAGGCCAGAAGTGGCCACAGTACAAGGGGCTTAGTCCCACCCCACTAGCAATAAAAAAGAACCTCTGAAAGTAAACATTACTCAGGCTACTCCCTGAAGAAGGTACAGTTGTTCCTTTGTTGAAATAAGCATCATGCCATGATGAGTAACAATGCACCTGCATGCAGTACTCACCTCGTCTGCACACACCGGTCGCTTTACTCTGGCAGAAAGCGCCTCTGGTAACCAATTAGAGCAATTAGATGGAAGCCTGGGTGGGCCCCAGAGCCGGCCTGGACGCTATGGGGAATCGAATTCCGGTCGTCCAGCCCATAGACAAGCACTGTATGTACACTTTAACAGCACATCAGGATAAGCATCATTATACTAGTATTGCATTGTTAGTGTGTCCAGGTCCCGTCTGCTTTCTATACCCCTTTATTCCCGGACAAATTGCAGTAGCGCCCTTCAGTTGCATCCGGATGGTTCTCGATTCGAATCTCGGCTGAGACACCGAATACCCCGACTGAGGCAAGTATCTCAAATTAGGGACCGGTGGTTTGCTTCCACATTATTTTCAATAAAATTTGCACTAATCCTCCAGTCTTTCGACGCTACGAGTACACATTTATTTTCCTCAATGATTCGTTAAATTGTTGCCTTTTTTTAATGCTAGCGGGGTGGAACTTGCTAATGGGGTGGGACTAAGTCCCTCGTACTGCGGCTACTTCTGGCCTATTGTACCAGCCCCAGATGATAGGTGAGGGTGATTGTGGAGCAATTGGTGGAATCAAGATTGGCAGGGGAAACCGAAGTACTCGGAGAAAACCTGCCCTAGCACCACTTTGTCCACCACAAATCCCACTTGACCAGACCCGGAATGGAACCCGGGCCACCGCGGTGGGAAGCCAGCGACTAACCGCTTGAGCTATGGCGCGGCCAAATTATCACGTTAGTGTCCATGCTGATTCAGATTTAGTTACGTTCAAGAGCGTATATTTAAGACACGGACAACTACAGACATAACGGTGAACACGTGTGTTCATGTTTAAATGAAGACAGCGTTCACAGACGAGTAGTACAGGTGTACCGAAACCTCCACAATCTCGACATGACAGTGTCGTTAATTAACCGACTTAAAAACACAAGAATGCAAATTTAAAATAAAAGGTAAAGAATAAATAAGGAAAATAAAATATGCAGACAGTTTCTGAACAGGACGACTCCCTACTTATAGTCTCCCACTTGGATATTTAAATCAGCACCCATGCCGGAACTACTAATGCTATCAGCTCATCTCCACCATTAAAATCACAATTTTCTATGGCAGTAATACTGTTAACAAAACTTAATAGGTTACAGACTTCTGGCATTAGACGCCGTGAAACCTGGAAGATTTCACGCATTCGTTCATCAATGTCTCTGTAGCCCTTTGATGGACCCTGGTCTCTTCTTCACTTTAGTAATCTTTTTTACCCTGACGGTAGGACTTCTTGGACAAGTGACAGCTCATCTGAAGGCCGCTATCTACGCACAGGGCAACAACACAAACGCAGAACAAACGTATACACACACGAAACACCCATACCTTGAGTGGGATTTGGACCCACGATCCCAGCGTTCGAGCGAGCGAAGACAGTTCATGCTCTAAATCGCGCGGCTACTGTGATCAGCAAACTGGAAGATCCATAATAAAAACATCGGAGAAAGCTGCTAATTCCATCTTATTCCTTGAATGTGGAGGTAGCAGATTTACCCGAAACGTCAGAAAATATCTCTCCAAATATACGGTGCCACGTTACAAAGCCGAGAGAACTTCCTATCTCAATATTTAACACAAACGTTTTATGAGAAGACGTATTTGGTTATGTAAAGACGAACAGCGTCATATGAAGTCCCAACTCTGTAAATCAAATTAGTGTCTGTGTTGTTAGCAAAGGAGAGCACAGAGTACAGTAACATGACATACGGACATCGCTTATGCTTGGAATGTTTCGCGACGCTTCCAACCGCTCACATTACATAGCATCAAATGGCGTAATGAATGATGAATAACGAATTTGATGGAAAATGGAATTTTTTAAATTACATTACCGTGGAATCTGTCTACAGGGGATGAGGAAAGCCGAGAGACAACTCGCGAATACCGCATTTCCAGGCTTTTGCCTGAATAGACTCAGATAAACCACGAAAATCAGTCAGGTATTAGGTGTGCTGGCCAATATTTGAACCTGGGACCTCCTGAATATGAAGTACTAATCAGCATTCCATGACAGGGTGTAACTATGAACGATATTGACAAAAAACAATGTCACATATCAATTTTCACTTTCCCCGGGGGTAAAGCGGCCGGTAAGTGAAGCTCATCACTCACTTCCAGCTAGTGTCGAGGTCAAGAAAATGCGGATCTACACATCCATTCATCAATACGCCTTCATGGCGTAGTGCTTAATTAGTTCAGCAGAAGGACAGCTTTACCTTAGCTTATGGATCTCATGGCTATAGGATGGGAAAGGGGTGGAGCTGATCCAGGAATATATCGAACTGAGGAATTTGGTATTGGAAGTGTACAAATATAGTGAGTTAGTTTTTTAGGATATGATTTATTTAGTAGTTCGTAATTCGGTTCTATATAAACTTACACACACACAAACACGCAAGCACATACACGCATTTTCCGTTATCATTACTGAAGTGTCTCCTGTGACAATGGCCATGAAAACTGAACTGCCAGCAGGAAATATGGTAAGCAGGTAAATAAGTATTTACAGCTCAAAGAACACACCCTCTATTAGGGTAAGCCAGTCTATCAATCAATTAGTTAATCGCTAACCTTTTCGTTGTTTTTTGTTAAGAAAGCAGTTTTCGTGCATCAGTCTCTAGGACAGAGTGAAAGAGTGTAGAATGGATTCTTCTGCCTTACGGTAGGGATCAGTTGTGGGTTGTTGTGAGCACGGTAATGAACCTTAAGGATTCCATAGAATGCTGTTCATTCTTTACTGTCTGAACAAATTGGGTTCTCATGAGTTAGTCACATGTTTCTAGCAGGTTATATGATCTGACTGACGCTGATAATAAAAGCGAACTTTCATTTGTTACGCACGCATCCAGCAGCAGAACTTTCGCCATTTAGGAAGCTACTATACCATTCACGCTTGTAGTGATTATATTTTCCAAAAGTTCAAGAATCTTTGGCCCATTGCTGAGTAAGATATAAACGACATCGAGTTCGTTGAACATTGGTTGCTGCACCTGTCAAAGTCCCAGGGTGCCCGGAGAGCAAGAAATAGCAGGGAGCCAGGTACCCTCTACGAAACGACAGCTATTGATTGCTAGCGCCGACCTGCAACGTCGACTGACGGCAATCAATGGAGTTTCCTACCAACGGCCCTTTTATGCTTTCCTTTCTGTCCCCTAATGGCATGTCGGCTGACGGATTTCCAAGTATGAAGACTTGTCCTATTGTCGTTCAGTTGTCTCTTCAACAACTGGGCCGATTTTGATTGACATACGGTAATGTTGGAGATCTGTTTCTTCGTTTCGGTAGTTCCGCGTCTGTGTGTATAGGATACTACCCGAGCGGACCTTAGCTAGTGTTAAAATACATTTCTTAGAGTGTCTTGCATGCGGAGGCAATCAATACAAAATAAAATACTAAGATAGTAATTTAGTGTCGTTTTGATGATCGAGTGATAAATAATGGCCGAATAATTACCGTCCAACCTATAAACTTTATATTTCCTGATCATCAAGTTTGACATACACCATTTTGATTATATTAAATGTTATAGCAAGTCAATATTTGCGAGTTGTACGACTTGTAATGCCTATTTTTTTCCTTGGCACTACAGCCCCAGTGGGCCTAGGCCTACTCCATCAACTCCGTTCACTTCGGTTTTTCTCGATCTTACACATTCGGTAGGACTCCTTGGGGGATCAGCTCGTCGCAAGGCCTCTACCTGTACACAAACACAGAGAAACGCACACACAGAAACTAAACATCCATGCCCTGAGTGGGATTCGAACCCACGATTCCGGTTTCGAAGCGAGCGAAGACAGTACATGCCTTAGACCGATCGGCTACCGTGACCGGCTATGTAATGCTTATTAGCTAATTTAATTAATTAATTAATGTTGGATCGTATAGTTATCGGCATAATAATACGCAGTTTTTCAATAATTCCATTGCTAAGACACAAAATCGGATCACAGATCTTTTCTCTTCTTTGAGTCATTCTAATAATGGAACAACCATATTCAACGCGTCACAGAATTACATAACCTGTTTTCACAATAAAATGAAAGTCATGGGGCCTATAGTAAAAATCTAGGGAGGCTCCATATTGTTTATACCCATTGCCCTGTTCAGTGCTGGAGTCGGTATAGCTCAGTCGGTATAGCGACGGACTAAGAGCTAGAAGGTCGGGGTTCGAATCCCTCCAGGGGTAAGGTTCTTCTCTTTTTCACAGCGTCCAGACTTACTCTGGGGCCAACCCAGCCTCCTATTCAAAGGGTATCGGGCCCGATTCCATCTCACACGGGTAAAGCGCCCGGGGTGTGAAGCTGCTCCATCTAGTGTCGAGATAAAGCACTATGGTACCACACCTCCACTCCATATGCCTTCCTGGCACAGTCCTTAATTAATTATGCACAGAAAGAACTTTACTTTCTCTCTTGATTTAAATTCTTCAGTACTGCTTAAATCAAACATAAAGATAAAATGCTTTAGTAAACACTTGTGTTTCATTCAGGTTTGAGGGCACAGCAGAAATCCTAATAAAAATTCTACTGGCAAAACAGAGGCCCTAACAGTCGTCAGCGTTTTTAACTAAGTTGTGTTTTCCTTTGCTACATTCAATGCATACATGATCGGATTGCGATGAAACCTCAAAGCTACGAAAATGGTTTTGCATGCCGTAAAAGCCATGCCCTCAGCAAATGTGGATCCCTTGGTGCGGAGGCCGCTGGCATTTCTTCCGTTGGTACAAGAATTAAAAATTAGGGAAATATAAAACCTGATAATGCTGTTAGCAAAACTGCATACAAATGGAAAGCCTCAGATAAATGGGATTCGCTGTTGGAGAGGAAAAGCTGCACAAACCTACCTAAAATTTTAAATTTTACATTTCACGTGTACGCGTACGATACATGTGTGCGTATAACGGGTACATTAGCATGGGATCCATTTCAAAGTTTGGCAGCCATGCTTAAGACGTCACATGTCTGCGATTATGCTTCTTGAAGGGTGTAAATTGGTAGTTCCTATTCTTGTCGGTTGACATTTATGTAACTAACTTTCTGTTTAAAATTGTATTAACCCTGACAAGCGTCTCAGCATGAGCATGTTCACTGCACACGGCTCGGGTTGCTCTGCGGGTATCAGAAACACGACTGGCTTGCCACACGCATTAATAATGATAATGACTAAGCCGTGTTGATGGAGCGGTACCGAGCTCGAAACATCCTCAGAGCAACAAAGCCGCAAGAGGAATATCTCTCTCATATACATGTACTTCGTAGTAACTAGCACTACATACGTACATAACATAAAACAAATATTAAATAAACTTTTGCTTCATTCTTCTTGTCCTTATTTTTATTTTTTCAGTGTCACATGTGTAAAACAAATTAAAACGGAAATTTATCTTGTAAGAGATGCAAATTTTACTTGTTAGTAATCCTGAATGTTAGAAAACTATCAAGACACTAGTAAATAAATTGTGGATATGTCAGATAAAACTGTATATAACCGATTTTTTTCTGCCTTTAAACACATTATGTATAAGTAAGCAATTTGCTGAGAATATTACTGTGAAAAATAGCGACTGTTTCTCAGTGGTACATATTTAGTGAAGAACATTGTTCGGTACTAGTCCAGAACTTTATCTTTCAAAAACCAGACCCACGATTCTTTATGTCCTGCTCCAAGTGATTTGAATTGATGTAGGACTGAATTAACAGGTTCAAGAGTAAGTAGTATCTTGCAGCTGAGCGTTCTGACTACAGGTTCAAGAGTAAGTAGTATCTTACAGCTGAGTGTTCTGACTACAGGTTCAAGAGTGAGTAGTATCTTGCAGCTGAGTGTTCTGACTACAAGCTCAAGAGTGAGCAGTATCTCGCATCTGAACGTTCTGACTACAGGTTCAAGAGTGAATAGTATCTTGCAGCTGAGCGTTCTGAGTACAGGTTCAAAAGTGAGTAGTATCTTTCAGCTGGGTGTTCTGACTACAAGTTCAAGAGTTAATAGTATCTTGCAGCTGAGCGTTCTGACTACCGGTTCAAGAGTGAGTAGTATCTTGCAGCTGAGCGTACTGACTATCTGTTCGGTTGACTGAATCCGAGACAGGATCCGTCGTTCTCCTGGTTGTCTCTCCATCTTAGATAATCTCATTATGTATTCTTCTTCACTGGAGCTACACCCCTGTGTGAGTCTTAGCCTCCTCCATGGTTCTCCTCCCAAGATTTCTGTCCAGCTCATCTGTTTTCCAGCCCCGTACACCAAGGATTCTGAGAATTTTCTCTACGCTATCCAGCGACCCAAAGCTGGGCCTTTCAGCATTCAACCTGCTTTCGGGCTTGGAAAAAGTTAGTTTCCTGCATAGAGATATCTCGTTTGCTCCGCTTAGGTGGCCTATCCACCCGAATTTCTCCAGTCTGACACTATTTCATAATTGTAAATAATTGCCCACCCATCCGTTTCTGTAGTTGGCCCATAAATTGTCCACAGTACCTTCCACTCAAAAGTCCTCTGTTTTTGCCCATTCCATTTTAGTGAGAGTACAGCTCTCACTCACACGTCATGTAATCATAAAAAAATTTGAACAAAGCCTAACTTTTTTGATNGTAATCATAAAAAAATTTGAACAAAGCCTAACTTTTTTATTTAATTTTATTGAAATCTATATTTCTTCAGTCATTTTATATATTCGTTATTATATTGTAACGGATTTGAACAACGCGTTGTTAGGCAACAGCTCTGTAAACACGGTTCATCACGCAATAATAGGGGAAGCCGTGTCTTTAAGACACGCGTCTAATTAAAATTACGGTTTATTCTGTTCAGGAAGCTAAACAGCTATTCTGGGCAGAAGGATATTTTCTATAAAATATTGTATTTTAAGGGCTAGTATTTATAATGAGTACTCGTATATTTCCTTTCTTCAACGTTTTTTGTTCAGAAATCCAGAAAATGGAGCTAATGCCTGGCTTGTCCCCCCTACCGGTGACCACGGACGCAATTAATCTATAATTAAAATAAATATTTATAACATACAGGAAAATAAACCTATCAATGTTAGAACTGTGGCACATTGTTTCTTAAATATTAACATATTGAAATCCGGTGGCTAAAAATTATTATACGTTAATGTGTATTAAACTGTCTCAAAAACATCAGTTTGATTGCTCCCATTAAGAGGAAGAGAACACAGAACGCTGCGAGTACAAAGCCACAGTATGTAGCCATAGACTGATGGTAGTGACACTAATGGAAACGGTCGTAGGTGGCCTGGAGGCACTCAATTCCAGAACATACTGAAGCGAGAAACGCAATGTGTGCATCTGATTATTCGCACCTCTGATGTTATCTCGATGTGCCTGTGTGTGCAGACGTCAGAGTGGACTCGAAAGATCGTTAAGGCCTACAGATGCTTCTTACACGGACATTGCACAGTCCCTTGCATCATAATGGTGTACTATATACAGTATTTTATCAGTGAAAATGGGGGTTCACACTCCATCATTAAAGTATGTTAAAAATATTAAAATATTATTTTCAATACATAATATAATTCGTAAGATTTGAGGTTTTCACGGCGGTCACTATGAAGAAAGCAGTCTTCTTGGATTTGGCACCGTGTATATGTGGTGTTAACCGACGTTTCGGAGGAACGTATCGCCTCCATCTTCAGGGTACATGGTGCCAAATCCCAGAAGACTGCTTTCTTCATAATATAATTCCGTCAATAATCTATCATTCCTTTTCAGAACATGTGTCCACCCCAAACGGCCATCATCAAGTGTCTCAGCTGTGCCAAAACTGTACCACTGTATAGAATGTCCACTTCTTCGCATCACATATATCTGCGATATTTCATGATTTAAATATTGGATGTTATAATCGATAACTTAGTCAACATTAGTTAAAATAGCATAGATGTGATTTACTTTGAATTGAAAGTCATTAAAATTTTTCTTTAAAATTCTATAAAATTCTTTTTTGCACTTCTCGTAAGGGCGTCGTCCACTTGTCCAAGTGATATAGTTCTATACCCCTCTCTGTTTGGATTTTTATACTGTTCTGCCTGGGTGTTCGTGTGTTGTTTTCCGTACGTAAGCCCGTTGTTGTTGTTACGCTTTGCCACTAGCTTGTATGTCGTTCTCTGACCTGTGTATGGTGTTGCTGTCTTCCCTTCTGTGTGGATATTATGCCTACAGGCTGAAACAGAATGCTTAAATAACTTATTAAACTATCAGCTGTCGGCGTGTCGAACTTTAAGGGTTATCTACCATTACACGAAGTTTGATGTTGCATTAATTAAATCAACTAACAAATTTCACGCGGCTAAAAAACGCGGGCATACAACCAAGCTTCGAGCGGAGTTCGAAACCAAGATCCCAGTGTTAGAGCGGGCGAAAGCATTTACTGCTGCCTTGGACCGCAAGACCGCTGTGATTATTTCTGAAATAATTAATCAAATTTGAATTCAGTTCACAGGCAGGAGGCATGAAGTTCGCCATTCGTGCATCAAGGGAACACTGGAACGAGAGTCTGAAAGCCACAGTCTCGGTTGAAATGTAGCTTACACCTTAATCCATTACATATAAC
>NW_019725002.1:681721-709689 GCF_002891405.2 Cryptotermes secundus | reverse complement strand
TGTTGTGTGGTCAATATTATTAACATTCTCCCAGCAAAAAAGAATAAACCCCACGTTTCAGCTGGTTTGGAATTCAATCCACCGAACAGAAGACTGGGAGGTTACCCTCCTCCTGCACATCAAACGACCTCTGATTTATAACCACGCCTGGGGTTTGGAAAGGACATTTCTGTTCCTATACGGATTAAGAAGAATGCAGGAAAAGACAGCAATGTACTATCAATCAAATACAGAAATACATATCCAGACATTTAGACCCAGATCAAACAACGTTTCAAGTTGCTCAAACATATTTATAACGCATTTATCTGACCATTTTCACTCTACTATAATAAATTACACGTACAGAGCTGCAGACGTTGATACAAAGCGAGGTGAATTGAAAATGCACCCAGTTTCTCCGCACAAATAGGTTGTGGGCAAGTGAACTCAGCGGCCTCTCTTCGAGGATCCATATTAGGTACCACCTTCGGCTACACATTAATATGTTCTTGTAATGATGTGTGAACGTGTGGTGTTATTGTACACTTCCGCAGCTCATTTCATATGCAGCTTTCATTTTGTTTCTTGCAGCAGGCGGATTTAATGACTTTTCAACGAATGCGTTTATATGAGTCGTCATTGCTCGTATTTTCACAGATAAATAAGACAGACTTACACTGTCATAACAGGCAGCTAAACACAATATTTAAAACTATTTCACTAATGATTCATATACACGTAAATACATAGCGGGGGTGTTTAAAGTTATATTATTGTAATTTTCTCGATACCGTTTCACTGTTAAGTACATCCTAGATTTTCGGAAGACCTTTATACATCGGTCATTAGTACTAATACTTTTTACAGTGAAATGGATTTTTTTTAATTAGCTTAATTTTGAGGGGGAGGGGTGGAGTCCAACTGGGTCCACTCGGCACGGCGGCCACTGACTGACCTATTCTAGACTGCCCTGGGTGATTATGATGATGGAGAATTTGGTGGAATGAAGATTGGCAGGGGAAACCGAAGTACTCGGAGAAATTCCGCCCCAGCGCCACTTTGTCCACCACAAATCCCACTTGACCAGACCCGGGACTGAACCCGGACCGCCGCGGTGGGAAGTCAGCGACTAACCGCTTGAGCTATGGCGCGGCCCTGAAATGGATGTTTACTCCAAATCCAGAATTTCGTAAAGCAGTGTCACTTATACTGTTTATACTCGGTAACACGGTAATATATCCTATTTCTGTTGAAATATTCACCTCACATTTGACAGGTCAATGAATCCAGTTCCGTTATTGACTAATCTTGTATAATCTATGGCTTACTTAATTACTGACGGAAAATACAAAAATTATATCTCTGGCAACATAACGCGAATATTCTGCACCGCTGATACCAAAGTTCGCCACTGGACACTCTCCTGGGCGTGCTAACGTCTCACAACTTCTCTAAAATTCAACTTGACGTTTTTGCCCCAGAGACAAAACTCCTCCCAAACAAACCAGTACTCAAACCCATATAGACTTATGGAATTCAGTACTGGGGGACAGTTTCTACTTGCAACATCGAATCCTCCAGTGCTTTGAATCCAAGACTCTCCGATCCATTTTGAACGCACCTTTGTAAGTACACAACCACAGGATCCATGAAGATATAAAAATGAACACAGTGCTCACTGAAATAAAATAGTGGAATAAAAATACTTAAGAAAATTGGAAACCCACGCTAATGCATTAGCAGTGAACCTACTAGACAATAGCGAAACTACACACATGCTAAAAAGATACACCGTCATAACTCTATGAGACAGACCTGAGTAAAACCCCAATACAAACATGACAATGATAACTAAACGAACACTAAACGGGTATACGAGTTACGCCACTGGACATAACTCATTCACGAGCCAGTACTTATTGAACACATACATTTACTGCAGATTCTGCAGATTATGACGTATAATACATCCATGGGAAGAAATTCATTTACTCTGTTTATATAATGAGTCAGTCGCTAATATTATATAAAGTTGAATGACAGGATAAGTAGTGAATTCTGAATTCTGAAGGATATGGAAGGAGGCAGTAGTGGCCTATTGCTACATACTATCGCGTAACTTGACACGAGCGCCTGAGTAAAATGACTAAAACAACTTGGTCAGAAGAGCTAGTGTCTGGGTCGAGATTTGTAACCAGGAACTTCAAAAAGATACGAATCAAGATGCTGACCGTCTGTCTGTGATGTCAGCGATTTAATTGCAGGGCAGTAATACTAAGCAACATTAGTCTCTCATAAATTCCGTATGCATTTCTTATATCCCGCAGCTGAGCCACATTTCCTTATCTTCACTACCCTAATAATGCCAGGCTACATGTACATACATCATCGTTATTGTGAATCAAATTCAACTACTGTCTCCAAATATTTTCGTAAATACTTTGATTTCAAACAATTATATTTTGAATATCTGTCCGATTAAGAAACCGCATTTCATAATACAACATTTTTTGAGAATATCACTGCGGTTCAGAGGTGTCAGGTAAATGTAGGGCCTTAAGTTTGGGGCAAAAGTCCAAAAATCAACTTCCTGTTTCACTACTATTTCACAATAACCTGACAGTTAACATCTCAGAAAGTAGATGTGATATGTCGAGGTTCGGAGAGAATAATGGACCTACATCAGGAATGCCTTTTTCGTTCAACATAAACTGCACTTTTAATTGTTATCGTCGATTTGGGACAGTAGGACACAGGACGTCCGTTTGTGGACTGGATAGTTCCCCAAGTGAACCTGACCGTAATACCAACTGTCATTTGTATTTGCTATTTTCGTTTTAGATTACTTGAAACTTGAAGCTTTGGAATACTTCGAAAGAGTATATTGCAGTTACAGGGTACCCACTGATTAATCGCTTTTCTACTGAAAACACACATAATGTTCTTCCGGGAATCAAACTCCTATCCTGAACGCCCTACTCTCAGCAGAAAAATTACAATTCAACAACTCAGGGTTGCCAACAAGCTTTTATGCAAAGAGATCGCTTCACGGATTCTATGCAAAACGCTCTAGTAGTATGTTAAGGAATTAGTAGTTATTTACTCTGCTTTGTGAAGGACATAATAAAGAAACAGGCCAATAAATACACATATAAAATCACTGTCTCAAGCGAGATTCGAACCCATGTAAGTAATAAGTTTCTTTCGGGACGGTCGAACTTTGTTAGCCGAGCGCTGGAATTAGATATGCCCCTATATCGAATCACAGGAGCGACAGACATAAAAGTAATTCTCGCGGGATGATTATGTTCCTTCAGGCCAACGTCCGAGCAGCTCCAAGAAGAATCTTTTCTGCTTTTTTTTTTATTGCTAGTGGGGTAGGACTAAGTCCCTTGTACTGGGGCCACTTCTGGCCTATTGTACTAGCCCCAGATGATAGGTGAGGGTGATTGTGGAGCAATTGGTGGAATGAAGATTGGCACGGGAAACCGAAGTACTCGGAGAAAACTTGCCCCAGCGCCACTTTGTCCACCATAAATCCCACTTAAACAGACCCGGGATTGAACCCGGGCCGCCACGGTAGGAAGCCAGCGACTAACCGCTTGAGCTATATCGCGGCCTTCATCTTACCTGCTTACCTATTCCAATTATTTCCACAGGCCTTGGGGTGCTACATAATTCCGAATTTAAGAATACCGTTAAGAATCAATCAGCGCTATTTTACCCCCCCCCAAAATATTTCAATTATTATTAATGTTATCATTATTCATGAGACGGCGTACTTTGAGGCAGCAGTTATAGTGAACGGTCCCTAAAGGTCTCATTATCTGTTCTCGTTCAGAAGCTGTTGGCATCAGAGTACGTGTACGAAACACTGAAGACTTTAATAGCTTCCATAATTCGTTTACACACGTCCTTCCCCCCGTTGCGCTTCAGCCGCAAATATAGGGTCAATATATTCGACAATAATTTCTTTAAGATCAGAAAGAATTTTAGTGTTCTGTTACATTCAGTGTTGTTATAAATGTATGTACCCGTATATCCTGTTTCCACAGTGAAGTAGAATACCTCATGCATGTATTTATCTACATTCTGTACCTGTGAGCTTGGATAGCTCAGTCGGTATAGCGACTGGCTACGGGATACATGACTGAGGGGTAGGAGTTCGATTCCCGGAAGGGTCAAGAAATTTCTCTTCTCCACGTCGTCCAGACCGACTGTGGGGTCCACCCAACCTCCTATCCAATGGATCCCGGGGGTAAAGCGGCCGGGTAGTGAAACTGACCACTAGCTTCCAGCTAGTGCCGAGGTCAAGAAACATCCACTCCCCCATACACCTTCGTGGCGTAATGCTTCCTTAGCACAGGGACAACTTTACATTTTTTATCTCTGTATTTTTTCCCTCGCTTTTCATTTGTTTGATTGAGCTGAAAAGGAAAGTGACTCCTGCAGCTGTTGAACTGGCAAACAAGAGCAAAGAATTCAATTACCAACGTCATCAACTTTGTTTCTGTATTTGTTCTGTCCTGTGTTGTCTTCTTGCTACTGTTGTTTGTATTCATGCTGGCCCTCCAATTGGCCACTGGCTTTTCAGCTGAGCGGTAAATGAATAAAGAACTCAAGTATCATCATCATCATCATCATCATCATCATCATCATCTTGTTTGTATTTATGCGTCTCCCTAGCAGCGGCCCAGAAACAGCACTGATTTCACATATAGATTAGTGTGATTTCAAGCGTTCACAGCAAATGAATAGACTAAAAAGTCCTCAGCCAATCAGCAGAGTAAAAAAAAAAAAAGATTTAGAACTTAATTTTGACGTGGCTAATCGTTCGAGAAGATTTTACGTCATGTAGTTGCAGATCCATGAAAGTAAATTTAGTAGCAAAGCTTTCATCCGCTATTATCAGTATGAACTACATTAAAATAGAGTTTAATGCCAGAGTCTAAATGCAGTGTATGATGTCACTGATCTCTTTCGCCATTTCAACAGCTGTACCATTATAACTGGTACTGAAACCTTCATTTATTACTAATGAATCTTTCTGTTGCAGATATGATCCCATCCATCTAAGTGACAAATTATCAGCAAATAACTGAAATCGTGTCGCTAAATTAAATTTAGTTGGCAACTATGTAACTTTCCTTCAATTACCATACTAACGTTTCTATTCAAGGAGCTATGGCTATTACTCCTGAGTATTTACCCTTGCATAAAAACAACAAATTCCTGCAGAGCTTCATCAACTCACTGCTTAACTTCAAATCTATTTCTTGTCGCTTATGTTACTGCAAACCGGTCACGCTATCCTAGCAGTCAAAGGCATGCAATATTTTCGCTCGCTCAGAAGCCGGGATTGTGGGTTCGAATTACACTCAAGGCATGGATGTGTGTGTGTGTCTGCGCGCTTTTCTATGTTTATCTACAGGTAGAGGCCGTATGACGGGCTGATCACCAGCCCAAGGAGTCCTACCGAATGTCTAAGTTCTAGTAAACTGAACTAAAACGGAGAGTTTCATGGAGGTAGACCAAGGCCAAAATTGGGGCTGTACCGCCAAAGGAATGTTACTGCAACATCAGTATCTCACATTACATAACGTCGAATGAGAGGATGACTGGTGAATAATGAATTGGAAAGAATGTGAAAGGAAGCGGTTATGGCCTAATTGAGGAATCATCCCGGCATTTTCCCGGAGAGACTCTGAAAAAACCACGAGAAGCCTCATTCAGTATGGCCAGTGTACCCGCAGAGATTCGAACTGAACACCTTCTAAATTATAAGTCCAGAGAGCTACAACTATACTGACCTGTTCGGCTTGTCTCTTCCACAGTGAATTTTAAACTTCTGAATATATGGAAATAAGAGACATGAAATAACAGTTCCATAAAGGGGAACTTGATCAAATTTGGATGCAAAAATAAAAAAATATTAAGATGGTAAAAATATGTAACACGCATGGCGATCTTGAAAAATACAAAAGCCTACAAGATTTTAATCGGAAAATATGAAAAGATGATCCACTTAGCAGACCTAGTCATTGATGGGAGGATAATATTAAAATCAATCTATTATAACTGATAGGAATAGGGGATAGGATCAAGTGGAGGTCTGTTTTGAATGTGTCAATAAAGGTCTGAGCTGCGTATAAGATGGGGAATTTATTGGCCAGATGATAAACAATTAGCTTTGAAAAAAAAAGGCTTTATTCCATGAAGCAGGTAACTAATATTCTTGCTTCACACATTTGGACAATACTTCAGGTTATGAGGTGTTCTCAAGTGATTTCCATCACTTTAAAATATTACCACGCTATACCATTACAATAAGGAAACACGTATAACCATCTTAGGTTCTCAAGAAAAACTCTGAAAATTGAATTTCGCATTATGAGACATGATGCAGTTAAGAAGATTGAGTAATGTTAGCTGTGCCCCCTAGACATATCTATGTCACGAAGGATCATCGCGAACCATAAACAGTCAACTTGATGGTTTCGTGGTTTGTGTAGGTGGAACATTGTCGGTTCCCAGAACCTGTTCTACCACAGGCTTTAGACTTCACTTCAAATGAAAAATTTCGAAGACAAGATACAATACTGTAGCAAGGGAGGTCTAAATATGAACCACTTCTCCGGGCCCTAGTTTACATTTTATCCCCTAAAAGGCAAATTAAAATTAACATATCACTCATTACCTTTGGGCTTCATGCGAATTAGAATGAAGAAGCACGTGCCTCCGGTTTATCTAACCCGGATCCATCAACTCTCCTCTTGCCGTTAATCTCTGCGATCACATCCACTGAAACCTGCCTAATATAAACAAACCGAACCCCACCCAAAATACTTGCTCCCTGAAGATGGAGGCAGTGTTCCTCGTAAAATTTGTGTCCACCTGTATGACTAGATGGCTTCATAAACCAGGGGACAAAAACCTGAAAAGTCCCGGTCATGAAGAGCTCAAAATTTATTTTAAATTGTCTAACAAGACATTAACAACACAAGTTTTGTAAGACTGGAAATCTGCAATAAGAAAGACGACTTCATGAAATCTATCCGCAACTCCTTGTTATTTCGTATCCATGGAAGACCGCACGAAAAGACGTAATTATAATCAGTCGCTATGGTGAATTCTAACTTAGCTAATCAAACTTTTTCAATATTACGACACTTCAGAGCTTTTTCCCTACGAAGACGAATTTATGATCTCACATTTCCATCTTCGTGACATGAAGTTGACGTTCTCGTCTTTCATCTTCAAAATAAATTTACTTTTATGAAGCCGATGATGAATATGACAAATTAAATTGGATTTATCACAGTGCAGCTTAAGGGACTTGCGAGATCAAGGTCACATTTGAACCCGTACACTAAACACTAAAGCAAGTCTCCTGACTGTGAAAGTTGGCTCAAGCGGTAAAGTAAGTGCCCAAATCAAATCTTTGACGGGATGTTTTCTATCTTGACTTGAGTTTCCTCGATATTTTCCTCAGTCCCTTCCAGGAGAATATTTGAAATCATGCCACGACAGCTATATAGTGTAAGTGACTGAATGAACTTAAACTTCTTGAAATAAAACCCGTTTCAATGTGAGTTAAATGTACCTGCCACGCCCAAAGCGTGCTTTAGTTGTATTATCACCTCGGATATTTCATTTTTAGGTTAACTTCCGTTCTTAAGCAGATAATTAGGTTCATATGACCTCCATGTTGTTTGAATGTGTCTGCAAATCCCACATTTAATATTTTGAATCAAATGGCCAGTTTTTATGAAGTAGTATAAAGGTTATTCCGCTGCAGGCCACACGAACCTTCTCCTTTTTATGTACACGTATTACAAAGAACACCAACATGGCTGAGGAGCGAACTCGTAAGTGGTACAAGCACAAGTGGGGGCAATGCAGGTCCCAAAATGATGTGTGGTTGTCCCTACGCTATCAAGCCATGAAGACGTATGGAGGAGAGGACGTATAGATCAACCATTCTTGATATAGGCACTAGATGGAGGTGACTTATAGACTGGGCAGCAAGCCAGTGTGTGTGTGTGTGTGTGTGTGTGTGTGTGTGTGTGTGTGTGTGTGTGTAGTCATAAGTAGAAAAGTATGGACCTTCATTTGATAATATGCTATACAGAATATAATACTATAAGATAGCAGCGCGAAATTTGTCTTTTAACATGAAGTTTCAGAGAGATAACTAATGGAACACTGGAGCTATTAGAATATGAACATTTGTATTGAGATAAAGCGATGTATGTAGTACTGCTTATACGTAATCACTAACATGGCGACAGTGCAAGATTTTGAGGTTATAGCCGACAGAACTGAAAAAAATGCAGTCCAGCATTTAAATTTACTGTCACGCGTTTTATTGGTGCGATTACTAGACGGGATTTTGGACTGGATATTTGGTTTTCCCCCCTCGTTGGTGTCTCCACCTTATCGTGGTGAGGGGGTTTGAGTATGCCAAGGACCCTGAGAGCTATACCAGCGGTAGTGTAGCTACTGGCAGAGCCTCCCTTGCTGGACATGTCAAAGGGTAGGCATCAGACGAAGAGAGACATCAAAAACCAAAAACTGATGCCGGAAGCAGCGTCATCAGCAGCGACTTGAAGCACAGAGCAAGTGATGCTCGAGATGGTTCAAGTTCGTATAGCAACAGGCGTGACCAGAGTGGTTTGAACGGCTGTTGTACTGCGATGTGGAAAGCAAATGGAAAAACTACCACATTATCACTTTTCCTGGATAGTCTCTTTCCAAAAACAGAAGATCACATTAAGTGGAGGAACTGTTTTGGAAGAGACTGTGGACCTGTCATCTGACAGATTACTGATGAATGAATGAAATTTGGTTTTGTTGCATTTACACTCAGCTCGTAACTACAAGTGATACAGGCTATCGCTGCTCTACTCACTTTACAGTAGGCTTCTCTCTCTTCACTAGCCGTATTTGCTCTTCGTAATTATACCACACTCACCATAACTACAGGACGCATGAAGTCTTCTTTCCTCATCCACACTCTTACGCTTAGTTAACTATCAGTTGCCATTCTCAATTATTTTCTACTGCCGCCCCAAGAGACTCTCTAAATTATTCTTAGCTGGACTGGGATCCTCGTTATATAGCCTCGGGGCGGACCCAACAGAATGCACCGTTACCATCGTTATAGCCCAATAATAGATTGTTGCTTATGCATTAATTGCCACGGGAACCTTTTTACTGACTCGTTGTCTATCAATGAACCTACACTCTGGCTCCATTATACCGGCTTTTAGGCATCATGTCACAACATTCATGCCAAGATGCTGATAACAGTTACAATAATTTGTGTCATACAGTTTAAGCAGCAAAATATTTCTATTATCATTATCATTCCGTCACATGACCTTCTTGCGCATGAGCTCTGTATACGTACTAACCGACGAATTACACTGCATTTTACTACCGGGAAATTTTCTATATATAAAATTACTAACGTTAAAATTTAAGGGCTGCGCCATAGCTCAAGCGGTTAGTCACTGGCTTCCCACCGCGGCGGCCCGGGTCTGGTCAAGTGGGTTTTATGGTGGACAAAGTGGCGCTGGGGCAGGTTTCCTCCGAGTACTTCGGTTTCCCCTGCCAATCTTCATTCCACCAATTGCTCCACAATCACCCTCACCTATCATCTGGGGCTGGTACAATAGGCCAGAAGTGGCCACAGTACAAGGGACTTAGTCCCACCCCACTAACAATAAAAAAAAGTTAAGATTTGTACAACTGAAAAGAAGCTGCGTGAAAGAAGAAACAGGTCTTACGAGTTATTCCCGAAACTTGTATTTTCCTTCGCACTGAAAGTATAACATCTCTGTTCATGCGCAAGCACGCACGCACATACATACACACAATGCTTTCAAGTTATGAATAAATGCTACCCAAAATTTATAACAAATTTGTTTCTGACTAATTTTACACGTGATACTTAATTTACGCATCTGTAGAGAAACTGGACATTCAGAAGTAACAGAAATCCACTGTGATCCAACATTACGGATGTTATGTTTGCATGCTTCTGATATAAGGCTGAAATCTCACGCAATTCTCATGTTCACATTTCACATTACAATGTGCGACGTTTAATGAAGATCCTGTATACGTTCATTATCGTCAGACATCAACATGCGAGCTTCCAGCTACAAAGCTTCACGAAGTGTTGCCGCAAGACCTGCGGGTGCAATCCGAGAAGTTGATTTGCTACATCCGCATATTTCAGACTATATAAGTGATAAAACTATCAATCACCACGTTCCCATTCGCTTCTCTTCAAGTGCATGACACGTCCTCGACATATTGTGACATGACTCCTGAACGCCGGAATTGTGCAGTACATTGCTAGACAACGGCTAGCTAAAACACTTTTCCGCGGCAATGAATACGCTTGTATAAATCAAAGAGTGGCCCGAAGATTGACACAAGTTTCGTGGCAACAGATAAAACAGAGGACAATTAACTGTTCGACTTGTTGATCTATATTCGGTTCGCATGGAATCTTGCTTCACTACAGCAAGTATATTTTCAGTTCTGTTCCATATTCTGTGGATAACTGAGGAGTTATTTTAAGGAAATAGCGGCTCCGGTCTAGAAAACCGAAATTAACGGCCGTGGGGATTCGTTGCGCTGACCACGCGACACCCTCTATCCGCTAAATTTGGCACTAACTTCGCTCGGTCGGTATAGTTCGCTTGCAGACTAAGACCACGGAGATAGTTATTGTCAGTTGGTCGAAGAATTTATCACATTTTATGGCTTCAGAAAATCCATTTTTGCACTGAAAACAACCATCTAATTCGTATCCTTAGTAAAATTAATCCACCCCACATCCTTACATCCAATTTGAAGAGACCCATTTTAATATTATCCTCCAATCTACGCCTAGCTTGTGGCCCGCCGTGCACATAGAGAACAGTAAAAAGCCCTCTTCTCGAGAACGACAAGGTGGCACACATTTGGCCCCTGTCAAAAGAAATAATAAGAGGGACAACATGAACCAGCTTGGTTTACGAATTCCAATAGCATCTTAACAAACTAACTATAAATATTTTAAAGTATTGGAACAGCCGCTGTAGTTGTAAAGACTTTAGATTTTACAGCCGATTGTATATTATTTATATTGTATGTATATATTTTAACTTTTAGAACGTGTACTCTAATAGTGGCTTCGAACTGTACTGATGTAAAGGTACACTGGACGGAATTATTTAACTTTTTCATAACATCGGACCAGACTGAAACAAATCAAATTCTAAATAGTATTTCGATGAATTTCCACCTTCAAAGGGTTTGGTCAAGGGTACAATATATTAAATTCCTAATTATGCATATGGCTCATTTAACGTTCGTTTCAGCGGACGATCACCCTAGAAAGAGAAAACTTTTCATATTTAAAAGAGTTAGCAACAATGTCAATTGCTATAAATTGCCACTTGAAAGACGAGTCATAATCATTAAAATTTCGTATCTATTATCTAGTTTTATACGCAAATTAAATGTAAGTAATGAATATGAGCATCATTTCCTTGCTGGCCGCGCTTGAGCTCAGAATTCCCCGATACATTTCAACTGATAATGTTCTCTCACTGTCCTGTATACTGAACTCATCGGAGCTCCCCTGATTGTACCAGCTTCTCGGTTTTTTTTTGTTTTTTTTTTTGTTTTTTCCCAATATCTGTTTGTTTCATTTTCGTTGTGAACTCCTTTCTTATCCCATATATTATGAAGTTTATAGTGCATAATTCGTATACTGTGCCCGAAGGACATGAACATGAAATTAAGTTCGAGGCAAGTTATTGCACTGGTGTTTGGGAGGCAATTAGAACACACGGCAAGATAGCGAGACAGGGGGGCACACAGCGACCTCTCTGTGCACAGAGACACTCTAATAGTAGCATAACCTATCGGAGTATCGATCAGAGACATTCACTTAGATAATAACATCATTTATGTAAGTGCACTGTCCATTCTGGAAATTCTTGAGACGCTAAAATTAACATACACGCAGTTACTTGCATGTATGTCACGAAAACAAAATATGTTCTAGCACTAGCAGGCAGTTCACGGAAACAAAATATGCTCTAACACTAGCAGGCAGTTTATGAAAATTAAAATATGCTCTAACACTAGCAGGCAGTTCACGAAAACAAAATATGCTCTAACACTAGCAGGCAGTTCACGAAAACAAAATATGCTCTAACACAAACAGGCAGTTCACGAAAACAAAATATGCTCTAACACTAGCAGGCAGTTCACGAAAACAAAATATGCCCTAACACTAGCAGGCAGTTTATGAAAATTAAGATATGCTCTAACACTAGCAGGCAGTTCACGAAAACAAAATATGCTCAAACACTAGCAGGCAGTTTATGAAAATTAAAATATGCTTTAACACCAGCAGGCAGTTCACGAAAACAAAATATGCTCTAACACTAGCAGGCAGTTCACGAAAGCAAAATATGCCCTAACACCAGCAGGCAGTTCACGAAAGCAAAATATGCTCTAACACTAACAGGCAGTTCACGAAAACAAAATTCACGTTAATATCACCAAGCGGGATGGCGTAACATTAACGATCTAGGCTCATATTGTGGATGTACTGGGTTTGTACATCGGCCGGGACACTCGCTATCACGACAGGGTTTTCCTGAATTTCTTCAGTCTCTCAAGGCAAACGCTGGGAGAGTATCTCGATTATACCAAGATCATTTCCTTCTGAATACCTTCCAGTTCATCATTCGTCTGTCATCCGCCCCTTTGATATTATATGGACTAGCTACCGTGAGAGTCATAATTTAACCCACCCCCCAACCCCAATCTATCTATATGTTTCTACAGCCCTTCTGGACCTTGGCCGCTTTTTCAATTTCTTAATCTATACACAGCCGGCAGGACTCCTTGGACGGGGGATCAGCCCGCCGCAAGGCCGCTACCTACACACAGGGAAGCACACATACAGTCGTGCCTCGAGTGGAATTCGAACACACGATCCCAGCGTGCGAGCGGGCGAAAACGCTTACCACTGTGATTGGCATCAGAGATAAGTACCTGTCTAATATATTCTTGTTCCAACTAAAGAAATTTGTCCGGAAAAATTAACATGAGAGATGTTTTTTCTAACCGGTTTTAAACGCGGTTTAAAAATACAATTCGGAAAACACGCTGAAACAAATAGATGTAAGAGGCTGCAAGAAATCAATCAGGCTCGTGTTGAAAGCAAACATATTAAAGTCTCTTTAATTATCATAAAGAGGTAGATGAACTCCGAGAATCAGCGCAGTGACCTGGTAGGGACTGGATGACGGGAACTCGATTCAAAGCACGATCACAGGTTCCCTTGCGCCACCACGACAAAGCTCACTATTTATTGCATGGGAGTTTTTCCACATGGCAATGCGACCAGGTACTGAAGCTGACTCGAGATGCGTCTTTAGTGCCGAGGTTGAAAACATATGGATCTTTACTTCCACTCGCCCACATCCCCTACGCACTTTCACAGCGTGATGCATACTCACAGGGGCGCTTAAGTTTTACTTTCAACAAACAGAACACAAGACTGAAGAATTACCAAATATCTCCTCATGTAATGTATTCCATTCCTGGATTGATGTACACTGAAGAGACTAGGAACAGAATGTCTTCTGTTACGCCTGGTTATGTTTGTCTCTTGTTTTTTCTTCTGGGCGATTTTACGACGCTATCAGTTGCGTAGTCGGTAGAGCGACTGGCTAAGGGCTGGACGACTGAGGGGTCGGAGTTCGAGTCCCGGTAGAGTCAAGAATTTTCTCTTCTCCAAAACGTCCAGACGGGCTCTGAGGCCCACCCAACCTTATATCCAACGGGTACTGGGGGCTCTTTCCTCGGGGGTAAAGCGGTCGGGGCATGAAGCTGACCGCAAACCTCCAGCTAGTGCCGAGGTCAATAAAATGTGGATCTATACATCCACTCCCCCATAAACCTTCATGGCGTAGTGCTTAATTCCTTGAGCACAGGGGCAACTTTTACCGGTTGCTATATTATACGGCATCGAAGGAAACATGACAGACCAATGACTTGTCCATGTATCATTGTCCAAAGACAACACACAATAGGCCTACAGCATGTAAGGTTTCCGAGACTGCGTGTGGTATATATTCTGTTGAAATTCTGCCGTTGATTCCGCACAGCAGTTTCATACAATCTCTAACCGGACACAGAATTTTGTTTTGGACACGAATAAACACAGTAAATGTAATGTATCGCTTTATGTCGACCGTTTATTTTTCGTTCTGCACCCAGTGCTTAATAATGAAAACGTAATGTGGAATTCATGCGCAGCCGTCAGCATGTTTCATCGAACTGATTTCTGTTAGCTTTGATGTAGTGTCCACACACAAAACAGAATGGTGAATTTACTTTCGGTCCATATTGTTCAACATTTATTTTCCATGAAGATGCGACAGAAGTTCATAAAATCTCTAAGAAAACTGAAAAGTATCAGTCAATTGCATAGCATTTGATTTGTCTCTATAATAACAACAGTTATATATAGGTAATGTGCCGGTCACGGTAGCCGAGCGGTCTAAGGCGTGCACTGTCTTCGCTCGCTCGGAAGCCGCGATCGTGGGTTCGAATCCCACTCAGGGCATGGATGTTTCTGTGCGTTTTTCTGTGTTTGTCTACAGGTAGAGACCTTGAGACGAGCTGATCACTCGCCCAAGGAGTCCTACCGCATGTGTAAGATCTAGTAAACCGAAGTGAAACGGAGAGTTTCATGGAGGTAGGCCTAGGCCCAAATTGGGGCTGTAGCGCCACAGAAAAAAAAATATAGGTAATGTTCTTTAAGGTAATGCAAAGAAAATGAGTGGGTCTGAGCAAAGTAATGTGCTAACCCCTGAGGAGACTTCAAGATGGATCAAAGCTTTGCACTCCCAGCCCTCTGCAGTCCAGAGAGAGAGACAGGAGTACCAGACACGCTATAGTTTGCTAGCAATCCTTGAATGCAGCCTATGACGTATAAACAATGTGATTATTACGTTCTGCACGAATGTGAAATTTCGTTCCATATATTAAACGAGAAGGGGCACGCGGTAGCGTAGTTCGTTGAGGCATTAAGCTACAAGCCGGAAGGTCGCGGGTTCGAGTCCCGATGAATTCACTGGATTTTTTTTCCCAATTGACCTAATCCTTCCAGCCGCACTATGGCCCTGGGGTCGACTCAGCCTCTAACAGAAATGAGTGCCTGGAATTAATTATATAATTTTCCTGGGGAGTAAAGCGCGGCCGGCGCATAAGGCTGACAACCTTACCGCCATCTTTAAGCCGATTGTCTAGATAGTGTGGGACCCTCAACGTCTCACAACCCTATGGGTCTTCACGGGCTGTTACAGGGATAGCTTAACTTTTTTTTTACTTTTATGTTAAAAGAGAAACATAGATTGAGAGTTTTTGAGAAAAATATACCGGGTAGGAGATAAGAATTAATAGCAGTGTGTAGAAAACTGCTCAGTAATGAAATTCATGCTACGTACCCTTTAACAAATGTTACGTACATTAGGATTATTGAATAAAGGGTAGTCAGAATGAGGAACATGACAAATGCATACAAAGTTTTACTCTGGAAATGTGTAACGCTTGGAGGGCACAGGCATAGATGACAAGGCAATATTATAACGGATATTGGGTTGGAAGGACCGCACTGAATTCGCTTGACCCAGGATGGGGACCACTGGTGGGCTCTTGTGAACAAGGTAATGAACCTTGAGGGTTCCAATAAAGGAGGGATATTTCAAGGATTCTGAACCATGGAGTCAGTTATGCAATCACTGTCTTCACCAAGTATGAAATTCAATGTAGTTGACCCAGTAAGCCGTTAATATTGCGCCAATGGAACAATAATTCGGGAGGGATATTTTATTTTATTACTTTCATTTTCATGGCCCCCTTATATCTTCGATCGACTTCTCATTAGTCGCCACAGCCCAGATAAGAATGCTATGTACAAATATGGCATGGGTGAAAATAAACATAAATAAGAGAGAAGAAAATACTTTGGTACGTAGTGCAGTCAGCTTAAACAGCGGACGTAATCACACACCTTGAGGGCTAAAGTGGACTGAATTCTCCAAATGTTATTAGGCCATTAAGTTTAGTGTGTATAGAGCGAAGCCGGCTGCTGCTTTGCCACGCCTCACACGCAAGCACGCACACATAAGTGAAGGTATCCCTGTAGCAGGCCGTGAAGGCCCATAGGTTTGTGAGATGTTGAGCCTCCCACATTTTCTAGACAATCGGCTCACAGATGACGGTGAGGTCAGCCTTACGCGCCGGCCGCCCTTTACTCCCAAAGAATATTACTCGTACTCATTTCTCTTAGAGACTAAGTCGACCTCAGAGCCAAATTGCGGCTGGAAGAATTATGTAAATTGAAGAAATCTACATCACCAGGATTCGATCTCGCAACCTTCCGGCTTAAAGCATAATGCCTCAACCAACTACTCTACCGCGTGCCCCTGCACACACACACACACACACACATACACACACACACATACTCGCTAGAAAAAATATTTCGTGTGCTACAGAGAGACGCCCATAACAATAACCCGAACAGACATAAAGTTAAGCTCTACACTCACACTCCGGGGTTCTCTGTTTCTCTGTTGTAGGCTACTTCCTTTTCAGTCATACCGGGCGAATGCTAGGATAGTACCTCGATTATGCCACGAACGCTGTCTTCTAAATATTTTCCAATCTAATATAGTATTGTGACATTTGGACCGTTTTCAGGAAACGATTCGGTACAAAACACGTTTCGACGGAGATGGATTCCTGGAGACCAACTCGGTAAAAAACTCGTTTCCGTGTAAATGTACATTGACGAACACTTTCTAGGATACCGCTATATAAGCGGTAGTTCAGATGAGAACGAAGCCATTCTTCATTCGCAAATCAACGACAGTCGCAGTAGGAAGGAGAACCAATGGCTAAGTCATTCGTAAATCAGAACCAAGTCAGTCAAAGGAGGAGAAAAGACGGCCGTAGTCCAGCCAGAATAGAGGTCTTAGGCAGTCATTGCTTGTGAACTATTGCTAAAGAAGGCGTCAATAAATCCAATGATCCAATCCAAAACCAGTTATTATTAGTCACGGAGGAATAAATTCGTGATAGTGTTGTACACTGTTTCAGAAAAATAATGGTGGGGTTCGCTTGGGGGGGGGGTGTTCTGTCTTTCAACACACAAAAGGTATCACACTGAATTTTGTACCTTCATGTTCATACACTGAAACAACTTCACGAGTGGTCACCAGGGGGCACCACGGTGTAATGTTACAAGCCCCCCACTCCACAGTTCAGTATCATGAGAAGTTCAATGTGTGTGATAGTCCAATCAGAGCTCAGGTCTGTGGTCACCTACGACAACTGATTTCACACATTTTGATTTATTATGTTGGGCTATGCAAAGAATTCCCTTTACGTGAACAATTTTCATGATCTGAATAATTTGAAAGCAAGAACAAGAGTCTCTGCTGGACAGGCATCGAGCGACATGCTACAGCGTGTCCGGCGAGAAGTGGAATTAAGTTTGGACATAAGCAGGGTCACGAACGGTGCATAGTAAAAGCTTGCATTTTAAAAAATATATATATTTAGTTTAGAAGTCTACTGAAAAGAGGTATGAATCCGTAAAGTAGGAGCACAAACTCTACCGTGGCTTAGAGAAAGAGGACGAACATTGAAAGAAAGACATGGAATGACCGATGTCTTTCATGGCGTCTCAACTTCTGACATTACTCCTGTGAAGCATGCAGACAGTGATACATCTGACGCAGGTCTCCCGCTTTCAATTGAGTTCAAACACTTAACATTTCACATGACATATATATACTCGACAGGATGACGATGATGATGATATATTGTATATACTGAGGGAAGCCGCATTTGTAAAAACACAGGATACAACACTATTCTATACATTTGTATCACATGAACACAATACAATGAATTAAAATAGAATTAATTACTGTTTCGTGAAGCGCAAAATTACTGCATTCTATTACTGTTTTACATGACAAAGGAACTACGGTGACTTGCATAATTAAAATACATGGATCTGTTTAAATTCGCATTGAAATGTGGCATTAATTACATAGTTTGGACCTATACGATACTCTGAAATTGTTGCTATTTGCTCAATGCAGCATATACAATAGCAAACATTCAGACTTATTTATATGCCGATAAACTTATTTGAAATTCCCTCAGAGATTTAATTACAAAGTTGCACTAATTCTTTATATACTGCTCTATTTCTAATACTTATCTCTTACATACGAGTTACTTTGTCTTGCTAAGGAACTGGAGAAGTAATAAGGGATACATGAATTAAATTCTTGTAAGTTTAAAAAGAACTTATAGAAATCATATTGCAGCACATGAAGTAAAGCAGGCATGTCCAACTTCAAACAGGTTGTGATCGACTTTTTAGTGTCAAAACTGCCAGTGATCTACCAATCCCTCCTATCGTCATACCTCGCTTTAAGCAAAAATATTGGTAAAAATAACATGACGCATGATCTTTGTTGTAAAAGCAACACACATTGATAGTACAGACTACTTTTAACACTATTTTCCCGTCAAAATCTGAATATAATCATATTATAGTACAAGTGAATTTACATGCTTTTCACGTATAATTTCCTTATACTCCTATGAGATCGACCAAAAATCGACCCGCGATCGACACTTTGGACATACCTGAAGTAAAGGATATACTACCACAGTCAATAAGTTCGTGGAATGGCCCCAAATCGTCGTACAGGAATTTACTGCCAATATGTTTCAGCAATGTTTTCAACAGCTATATCAGCGTTGGCAGACTTGCTTCACGGTCAACGGCAACTATTTTGAGGGCCGATGTGGATCAGCGTAAGTATATGTGAATGCCTTCTAATTTGATGCGATAAAACCGCATTCCACGAACTTAATGACTGTACCACGTATAAACAAGATTTATTGAAAGCATATAGACCTACTTCTTTAAAGGGAAGAATACGACTTAAGCATTGTAAATTAGAGGAATCTGCAGAATAAAAATTCAATCGCATGGCGCAAATATTTCTTTATGAAATAGAAGTTGAATTCTAAGAATTTTTCATTACAGAAATAGAACGTTCTTTAAAATAGTGCGACGTATGGGCCGTCTCTATAACAACAGAGGAATGTGAGTATACATTCTTGCGGCAAAGAATACAGGCAACAATAAAAGAACTGCTGTTTATATATTCAATATATAGTGGGGGGTGTAGTCCAACTGCGTCCACTCGGCAGGGCGGCCACTGAATGGCCTACTGTAGCCTGCTCCATGTGATTATGATGATGGAGAATTTGGTGGAATGAAGACTGACAGGAGAAACCGAAGTACTGGGAGAAGACCCGCCCAAGCGCCACTTTGTCCACCATAAATCCCATTTGACCAGGTCCGGGTTCGAATCCGGGCCACCGCGGTGGAAAGCCAGCGACTAACCGCTTGAGCTATGGCGTGGCTTACTGAATATATATATTATTTATTGAAAATACTGTGGAACTAGAGGTTTATGGAATGTTTCATGCAGTACACTGGATATGTGGCGGCAAGCTCAACAGTTTCCGCCTTTGTATTATAAGGGGATGCGGAAACGAGACGTCAACTGAATTCGAATGTGGCTGCGTCAGGGACAATCAAGAGCTTTGGTTAAGAAATAGTGAATGGGATTAAGTCCATACTTTGCAGATAATCTGCTACATGGACCGTTTTCACTCATTCATATTCATATCACTGTGGCATCCCTAGGGGACTCGATGTAAATAAAATCTGGTGGCAACCTAATTTACAGTTACAAACTTTGTCTTCTTTCTGCTGTCAAGAGTGTCTACGTTTCGTCATTTAAGTTTAGTCATCGGATAGAGACATTATTTCTCACATCGAGTCCCTCCGACTCAGATAAAGTGTGTGTCAGGCTAAAATAACGCGACTTTTCTTTCTCAGCACTTTGCTTTTGCTCTGTGAGAAGATTAGTCTTTAATTTTTGTCAGACCCCATTAAAAGGGTGTCAAGTTAAAAACAAAGCTATTTAGTAACTCGTAATATATGATAAAAGTGTCCGGATAGGGATATTCTGCTTAATTTAGGCAGAAAATGTCCAGTTATTACAGTTAGGCAAACAGTGTTTCAATGAAAGCAGAGTTTCCATCTCGAATGCATATAGGACATTGGCGGGAAAGCCAGAAGGAAAGAGAACACTGGGAAGACCAAGGTGTAGGTAAGTGGTCAATATTAGAATGGATCTTAGAGAGATGGGATGGTATGGATTGGATTGAACTGACTCAGGATAGGGACCAGTGGAGGGCTCTTGTGAACACGATAATGAACCTTCGGGTTCCGTAAAATGCTGGGAAATTCTTGAGTAGATGCACAATTGGCGGCTCCTCAAGAAGGGCTCAGCTCCATGAGTGAGTCTTGTAAAGTTCGATTTCGTCCATTATTTCTTCTTATTATCCTTAGTGAGGTGAGACTGAGTCTCTTGTACCGCGGCCACTTCTGGCCTATTGTACCAGCCCCAGATGATAGGTGATGGTGATTGTGGAGCAGTTGGTGGAATGAAGATTGGCAGCGAGAATCGAAGTTCTCTGAGAAAACCTGCCCCATTGTCACTTGGTCCACCACAAATCCCATATAATCTTATCCGGGCTCGAACCAGGACCACCGCCTGAGCTATTGCGCGGCCATTTCGTCCACTAACTTCAGCCGCTAACTGACAATTCGTTGTGATAACAATCACTCCGGAGAACGCTGCATATCATCTGTTAGCAACTAAAAATGATTTTTTTTCCTGGCTCTATAGCCCCCCTTGGGCCCTGGCCTCTGATTTTTCAGTTTCATGGTCATTTTTACAGACGGTAGGACTCCATGGACGAGTGATTGGCTCGTCGCAAGGCCTCTATCTAAACACAGGACAATACAAACACAGAATAAACATGTACACATACCAAACATTCATGAATTTTGTGGGATTTTAACCCACGATCGCGGCTTCCAAGTGAGAGAAGGTAATACATGCCTTAGACCGTTCGGCTACCGTGACCGGCTTGTGTAATAAGTACGAGGTAAAAGGACACAAATTAGAGAAAGAGAGAGAAAGAATAATATAAACAGAACAAGGAAGGGAACACATATTCATGTTCTGGTATTCATGAACACATGCTGCTATCCAAAAAAATCTTCCAATTACTTCAATCCCATGTCGGTTCAAGTCTAGTGTGGGGTTCGTATTCTTACTACCCGCGTGTCCCTATCAAAATTAGAACGTTCAATGATTTCTGTCGCCAAGGAAACACAACAGAGAGCAAGAACTCCTTTCGGGGATTCTGTTTCTACAGAAATTGGTTCCATCCTTCTGCCCATTTGCACAGACTTTAAGCGTACACTCAATGGAACTTGTTTCAACGGCCATTGCTTTGCGTTAGCTTCAAATGTAAAACTTCGCGGTATAAACAGGGGACACGCGAACAAATAAGAGCCAAGCTTGTTATACGAAATCTCTAAATCGTTGACCACAGAAGTTCATAGCTATAGGATCCCCATCGCTGCACATCCGAAAGTTCTACGTTCGGTTCTGGGGTTTCATTACCTTCTTGTGTAACGGTTTCAGGAGATTTTGATAAGACAGGGGATCAAATTATGTGCACAGTGTGCGTATGGATGAGCTAATGATACACTCGTCTACATAAAGTAAACACAACAGCGACAAAATGTATCTTAATTGAAAAATTGTTGCTTTATATGACACTGTGCTGCGGACGGTGCATTTTGGGGGTCGGCAGGAGTAACACTGTCCTTTCCCCGGCTCTAAAATCGTAAAAGAGTCGATAATTTATCTAAGGTCGTGGAAAAAGCATTGCTGCTGTGGGATACAAGTTCATCGTGACAATATCTGCCGCATGTCGCACCGGATAATTTATGGTTTTATTTTCTTCAGGGTTTTTTTCCATAGGGTGAGACTGAGTCCTCTTGGTAGCTCGGCCACTAAGTGGCTTATTGTACCAGCCCCGGATGATAGATGAGTCTGCAGCACTGGCAGGAGAAACCGGAGTACACGGAGGAATTCGCCCCCAGTGTCACTTTGTCCACTAAAAATCCCACATGGCTTGGGACGAAACACTTGAAAACTGAAAGCAATGAAGATGTTTATTGTAAGATTTGAGGTTTCCACGGCGGTGACTATGAAGAAAGCAGTCTTCTGGGATGTGGCACCGTGTAGATGTGGTGTAGATGTTTGTTATTTGTAGGAATAATTTATTTTATCTGTCTTACTGCTATAAATAAATATTTCAGTTTGAAGTGCTGCAGTCCTTGTACGGGAACGTTTCACTATCTGTAAGAATATGAAACTGATGTTTTCAGTGACACTCAGACCCCACGTGACGACTCTGTTGTCTTGGTTCTATCATCCACAATATATTTCTCCAACTAATTGTGCGGTTTGGTACGTTGAAGGTTACGGCTGTCATTAATTTTAAAGTACTGTCCCAAGAATTTCCTGGTGGGTCTGAGAAGAACCACGACAACACTCTGTATTTGTTTTAATTTCTTGAGGTGGGCTGAGACTGAGTCCACTTGGTACGTTGGCCACTGATTGACCTGTTGTACCAGCCCCGGATAATAGATGATGAACGTGAAGCAGTGGGTAGAATGAGAATTTGCAGGGGAAACCGAAGTACTCGGACTCGAACCCGGGTCGCAACGGTGGGAAGTCAGCGACTAACAGCCTGAGCCACAAGTCTCAGTAAGGGTACTTGTCTCTCGGCCGATATTCGACAAGGGCACTTCTCGAATACAAAGCAGAAATACTAACCAGTACGCCAAGCTGTGCAGTGCCTCTCAATGGATTCTGTGCAGAATAATGTTACAGACGTGAGAGCGGCATCAAGCAGGGGCAGAATAATGGGAATCCCATTCACCGTCTCAGCACTTGGCACTCAGCGCCGCTGACGGGAGCCATCTTCCACGGTAATGCACAGTACTTCGGAACCGTTCTATTACGTTACGGGTGTCAAACAACTTTAACCGACAAAAGGAAGCGAGGAAATAAAATTTTAGTCCGTAATTAATAACTTCTAAATTTTAAAAATTAAACCGCCTGGCAGAGAACACAAACAACAAAGACTGTGAAATGCGAGCATACATAAAGAAGCTTTTCTCGAGCCACATCAAGGGAACAGAAACTCTTCACTAACAATGGTTAATCTAGTAATGTGCAGCATACGAAGTTGAATGGGACAACATTAGAGGAATTAAAATGGGAAGATAATTCCGGTCAAAGGTCAACGCAACTGACACTCGTTTTCATGTCGGGTTTATGGACTGAGTTCTTGAAAAAGACACCGTCTGTTCAGTACGCAGAAATTCTTTTTATTTCTGTGCTTATAACTCTCGATGTTACTCTTCCTTCGTCTTTTTTCCCTTATAATTCGCTGCATCCAGCTCCGAGGCTCTGAGCAACAGTTCGCAGGTTCCTACGGTGAGTTGTTATCCTTCTACCCAACTACGAAGCATGTCAGCACAGACCGAGTAGTACAAATTATACAAAGATAAGTTCTGAGTACAGGCATGGAGCATTAACGCTAAACAGTTCTGCTCGATAGAGCCAGGCACGGTTTAGAGGTCTGTCTAATACTGCTTATTGTACTACACAGTCCGTCCTTAAAATTGCAATAGGAAATTTCAATAGAAAACTTTAATAGATTTTATTTGACTTAAATTAAATGGACTGCAGCGTGTGATATTTTAGCGAATATAAATTGAAGAGTATGACGTTCTATATCATATATATTCGCATATGTGGCGAATGGACAATAATAGTTCAGTGTAGCAGTTCTAGCATAGTAAGATACATGAAGATGGTCATTTAGGGCCAAAATATGTTGTGTCGAAAGTGAAAGTGAAAGAAATAAGGAAAAATTTGTTTCCTTGTGAACGGACTGTGCAGTGCAATAAACACTTTTATATACAGTAATGCAACGGGATGCTTAAATGCAGGATTAGAGGTCTATCTCAGACTTACCTGCGAGCATCGATATAGAGGAAATGAAGTCTGCTAATTCACCTCAGTACTTACCTGTAAAGAGGAAGAAACACAATTATTCAGTAGCATAGCAATTGTGATGTGGATGTTCGATTTGCATGTCTCAGACACGAGGCACGAACAGGGCCCTGAAATTATGGCATCCTATATTTTGAAAAATGACTAGAAAGAATCAGAATTTTAACCCACTTTCCTTAAGTAGGCTTTTTCGATCTCTTTCCAGTGTGTGTCCGTGTGTCCCCTTGTCGCCGCTAGGAAAGGGGTCTTCTCTTCGACGAGAGGAGGAGTCGCACTGACTGAGAAGAGCAGCGTACCTTCCCCTCCTCCTGCTAAAGTCACTTTACAACTGGCGGTTTACCGACAATCAGTTCGTTATTTCGGTAAAAACGTTACTGCCTTTGCTAGGTAACGGCCTTAATAGTAAGGTGTATGCGTAGGAAAGTCCAAATCTCTTTAGCCTAACTTTCCTATTTTGAAAAAAAAAAGTAGGTTTATAAGATCTTCTTCCTCTGTGTCTGTGTATGTACTCCACTATCGTTGCTAGGCAAAGGCTTATTAAGTAAGTTCCCGTGACTATGAATATACAAGCAATATTACATTACATTACATTACATTACATTGCATTGCATTGCATTCCATGGATCCAAAGTTAGTCAAAACGACTGTAGGATGTTGAATATGTCATCTAAATACAAAACATATGTACAGTCCCAATGGAGTTCTCACACAAGAGAAACCAAGCATACACAGTGACTACACACAAGACTATTTAAAGAAACCATAGAATTGTTGATACATCGTTGTCTGTGCGGCGCGTGTCGAATCAAAAGAAACGTAGGCGATTAGTTCTTCCCAGAACTTCTTGTATCGACTTAAATTAACGAGTGAACAACCTAGCGTAGTTGTTTTAGGCACTATGCTACAAGCCGGGAGGTAGAAGGTTCGAGTGTCGATGAGGTCATTTCATTTTTTTTTTATTTACTTAATCCCTCCAGCCGCACTATGGCCTTGGGGTCGTCTCAGTCTCTAACAGAAATGAATACCAGGAAATCATTCGGGGGGGGGGGCGTAAAGGGCGGTCAGCGCGTAAGACTGACAACCTTACCTCCATCTGTGAGCCGACTGTCTAGAGAATGTGAGAGCCTCGACGTCTCACAACCCTATGGGCCTTCGCGGCCTATTATAGGGAACCTTTACTTCTTTTTCTTTTGCAATTTCATTTGTGTAGTTTTTATTAAAGAAGCAATGGTCCTTTTAATGGGAAATACAGGAAAGACTGTGCTAGAGAGTACATTAACACTAAAAGTACAGGATGCAAAACTAACGCAAATAGCCCAGGTGACAAAAAGCTTACATGCGTAAATGGAAAAATTTCCATGCAATTTCATAAAATAGTGTTGAGGGGTACGTGTCTGAGTGTATGCAAAGTACCGGATAGGCAAAGAGAAAAAATACGACAGTAACAGAGAGACATTGGATGAAAGAAGCAAAGAATATGGCAAACGGAAGAAGTGATACCTAAAGACTCTTTGTTGGACGTAAATGATTAGACAAAACAGAAATACCGAAACACGTGAAAACTTCAAGACAGACAGTACAACTGAAGAACCACCCTGTACCTAAAATTGGGGAAGCGAAATAATCGGAACGGAATTATAAACGCACTGACGAAGATTAAGCGAAAGCTCACACAGATTCTGGAAAGAGTATTTTAAGGGCGGTTCAAGTGTTATGTAATCGCTAGCTAATCCGCAAAGACGTGAAAAATAAAACAAAATTGCACTTGTTCTTAACAAACATTTTAGTAATTCTGGTACTGAACACCTGCCTTCAACATCAGTAAATATTTCAAAAATATTTTGAGACGGAGTGGAAAATATCCGAGGTTGCTGCCTTTATAACGGTATAATATCCAATGCGCTGTGTAAAGTATCCCTCGTGTTGTGACCTAATGCCACGACTTCTCGTGTACTTACTGAATATTAGATTAAGCACATGTTGTAATATGAAGAGATGCTACTTTAATATTAAACACGTAATTGAGCATAACAGTTATTAACACCACAGAGCAGCGCAATGCCCATGAATACTAAAATACTGAAAGGTAGGCATACCAGCGATAGGAAAGATCATCTCATTTTAAAACATCCAATTTACTGATATATATATACACAAATGAATAATTTGTTAACTTAATGTTCATCATCAAATAAATATAAACGTATGTATGTTATTCTTATTGTTTCTGGGTGTGTACAGACCACTACAAAAATCTGTGTTTATTAAGCCTAATCGAAATAACAAGATACCCGTTAACGTTTATTTCAACCAAGTGACCTTAGCTTCTTCATGCTCTGATTTCCAAGATATGCAGAGGCGTCTTGGCCAAACATCTTATGTTTCAGTAGTTATCGTAAGGGGGCATAAAAAAGCATCGTTTTGATTAATGGTTGTAACAAGGGCTAGCTAGTGGCTTTCACTTACTTGCCAGGGGCAACAGCAAAATTTCTGAATGCAGCTTGGCACAGAATCAGTGAATGTCTCATAATATATTCCAGCAGAGACTATAAATAACTCTTTGCAATTTTATTTTGTATAGGGGCAGGACAATTATTGAGCTCTGTACATTATAATTAATATAACCATAAACTGCCTCTCAGTTTGGCTGTAATCCAAGCGTGAGACTGTACGAGGCAGCACCAGCTGAACAAGGCGATTTTTTCTCCCGAAATTTCTGTGCTTTAGGAATGAAACTACTTCTAAAATTGTACGAAAACAGACATGCATAATGGGACGTTTAATGACTCATAATTGCTAACTCCTAGTATATTAAAGCAGTTGTTTTGATTTGCTAATGCAGCTGTAGAAGCCAGAGTAATCATATGAAATCAGAATGTGTGAGTAAACCATAGCCATAAATTTGGTCTGTGGCGCAATCAAGCAATATCATTGTAACAAATTACTTTTGGAAGTTCAATCCCCTTCCTTTCTACTAATAACGGGATACTGGTTTACTATAACGCGATGAGGAAATTTGTTTCTCATTGTTTATTTTATTTCGGCTTTACATTTCAAGTCAGAAAACCGTGTGGTCACATTGACCACAATGCCAACAAATGCAAGAACGCTACTAAAATCTTAATCATGCTCAATTCGAGTCCTTGTTTTTTAAGGAGTTTGATAAATTGAATCAATCTAGAAAACTTAATGAGTGTATTGGGACTACGAATTACAGCGCTCTAATTGCGTTAGTATCTCATTTAAGACTGTAACTTCGTTAGCTTCAGTTTCTCAGTTAAAACACATGTCCAGAATTTTCCTTATTTTAGTCGTCCAAACCTTAATTGTATTAAATTCCTTTAGAACTTAACAGTTTCTAACCTATCTGCATATGAAATCGATAATAATGTGTCCAGGCGGTCTCTCAGGTTCTCAGAATAAAATATCTTTCAACAAGCAGAGCGACAGTATACAAATTACATAAAGTATGTTGCTTTCTAATTCCTAAGCTGTGTTCTAACTTCTTTTCCTTCCAAATGAGTAAAATCCGATGTTCTCCTCAGGATCTTAATTTCTGCCGTTAGACTTCTGTTTTATTCTCTTTTGAGTAATATTCAGTGGCATATACCAAAACTGTTTCTAAATTGGGAAGCTTATGTTTTACGATTGAACTGGATTTGAATACGAAGAATGCCGCCTTCTGGGATGTGGCGCCGTGTAGATATTTTGTATACCGACATTTCGGAGGAACATATTGCTGCAGCCACCTGTTTACGCTGTACTTCGCACGCGGGTTTTTTACCCTGAAGATGGAGGTTACATGTTCCTCGGAAACGTCAGTTTACACAATATATACACGGC
>NW_019725002.1:671234-681649 GCF_002891405.2 Cryptotermes secundus | reverse complement strand
ATGGAGGCGATACGTTCCTCCGAAACGTCGGTTAACACCACATATACATGGTGCCAAATCCCAGAAGACTGCTTTCTTCATAGTCACCGCCGTGAAAGCCTCAAATCTTACATAACTCGTTAACTCCGTGAAGAGAGCCCTTCTCGAGAAGCTAACAGCATGGAAATAGCTAATCCATTACAGAACCGGAATATTGACTGCCGCGTTCCTAGCAGTGCGCCACCGGTCACATGAAGCCAGTAAGGGTACAGATCGTCACGAGCTAAAAGTTGCATATCTCAAGTCAATTCTCCATTCCTTAAACCGTTTCAAAGAATCAATCCAAGTCCGTAGCCAGGAGAAACACTTCATATGCTAGTTCAGTACGGTGAGAGGCTGCTAGTCCCCGTACATATCCTCGAGCTGAAGGGCAAACTGTGTAGCAAGTCAGATGTTGCTTAGTCAATCCGCAGTTTCCCATCACATCAGGGGGCCGCTCCTCCATCCTTAACCTGGGGACGTTTGGTGCCGTGATGAGAAATGGGTCCACTTAATACGACATATATTTACAACAGAATTTCACCACCTCACCGCCATCTGAGAGCCGATTGTTTGGAAAATACGAGAGCCTCAACATCTCACAATCGTATGGGCCTCCACGGCCTGTTACTGGGATACCTTTACCCTTTGCATTTTCACGTCTTGTGCGTATGGATTATTTCCTTTACTTAGTGCATGTGCTTCAGATCGCATGCTGAAACCTGCGCAGTATAGGCTGGACACTTCCATTGGTGATGCAATAAAATCCGCATTTACTTAACACTGAAGTAAACCTCTCACTTACAAGGTGCTTCGATGTCGCTAACTGCTCGTAAGGAAGGCAACGACGAAGATATCCATATTATTGCTATGTAGCTATCTCACAGTGATATATAATAATAGAAAAAATTGATTAATCTGCTTAGTTTCAAAGGATGTTCGGGTTGAAATTATTTTCAGCAGAGAGTGAATTCACTTTTTGAACTGTATTGTAATATCTGTGAAATATAGCATGTAATTTATTTGAAGTACATATTGTAGGTTTCATTTGTCCCAAAATATGAAGCCACCCCTTAATGTAAGCAGAAGGATTAATTTATTCATCGTGTTCAACAACACGAAACTGTATCTTCTACTCACCATTTTATTTTAAAGCCAGTAAAATGACACCTTTCTTATATTTGGTATCGTTTGACAACAGAAATCCTCAGTTACAATGTTAAAACAAAATTGTTTATTCCTGTCTTGAAAAAAGGGTATGACATTGGATGCGGTAAATAATTAACTCCACAGAAAAGAATCCTTTTTGAGAAGCTGACATCCACTCAGCTAATTAAAACATCCCTTTCCTATTATGAAAACTGAAGGCTTATTCCCTATTCAAAATATCCTGACACCGGTAATCCGTTCTATACTAGATGAATCCAGTGTATATACCACCCTATTGACAAAACATGGCAATCGATTCACATTTGCCATGAGCATAGAACAAGAAACTGTCACACTGGTTTATATTTACACGGTTTTTTTACGGGTATTCAAATATCTCATTTTCGGTCGAAAGAGTCCCTCTAAAGACATGAGAACAAACCAAGTATGGGCGGAGATATCCCAGTGATTTAGTTCACGTTTGAATCAAGTTTGCGTGAAAATTAAAAAAAAACATTAAAAATAAATTCTTCTCCGATCATCAAACCATCAAATTTCGACGCATAAAAATGCAGGATATTTGCGCGATTTCTAGACACGCTCTAAGCACTACGAAATGGCTGGTGTAGATACGGAGTTTTTGTTCTCCTCTCACCGCCACTTTAGAGAATAGGGCTAATTTCATCATTTTTTAGACGGTCCTTCGAGGGGTAATCAGCTCGTCGCAAGGCCTCTACCTAAACATAGAAAAACGCACACACACCAAACACCCGTGCCCTGAATAAGATTCGAACCCACAATCCCGGCTATTCGAGCGAGCGAAGACAGTACATGCCTTAGACTGCTCGGCTACCTTGACCGGCGATATAGATTTAGGAGTGAAATAAATTTTTATTGCTGTACCCAATTCTCCTAAAATTATATCACCCATGCTGAAGCAAGCCATGTATTATAAATGTCTTGTTAAGTAATTATAACGTACAGCTCAGTTCTCCTGAGACTTCAGCCAGGGGCATGATTTTGCATTTAATGTCTCGAGCGAGTTTGTTATGTCCGACCTTAAACCTAGGATCTACATGTCTAAAACATGACTACTAATAGTGGAGCACGAATAAAAGTGCTTGGATTATAAGACTCCCTCAGGACGTTGATTTTATATCACGTAGCTACAGACGGCTTCGTTTGTACAGAGACATGTAATTGGATCAGTTGTCCATGAACTTTCTATTTTCAGCCTATACTTTGCAGTCTCTTCGCGTTTGTAGTTTCAGAACTGAAGTCTGAAAATTGTTTTATTACAAGCAGTGAGCAAAAGCAAACTTATAACCCGTTGGGTCTGAATAACCACATCGACTGCCTTAGAATACAAAGGAAGAAATTTCAGGAGTATTTAGAATTGTACGATAAATGAATGATTATTTGTTCAAAGTGAGTATAAATACGTAAAAACATATATACATGCACACATACATACATGTATAAATAATCTTGTGTGAATTTTGTGCCATATGAACATAGATCTTGCTTTCCCGCTCTCAAAATGCTTCCTTGCAACAGTTTTAAATATAAACCGTATAACCGTTTTTAATTAATAACATTCTAAGCAGCGTTTTGAATTAAATATTTAGATTTCATGGAACACCAAATATCATTAGGATGATCAGGTAACTGAGGATTAGTTGGCTGGGGAGTTCAGCAAGTAAAGAAGTCACAAAATTACATTCACGGTTTTGATATGTAAACCCAAACGAAACAAGCTAATTGCGAGAGCTCTGTGTATTCTTGGCTTATAGATGACGCTTTCAATTGCCTAGGTCTAGGTTGCGCCGAATGATAGGGTGGCTCGTAAATTATTATGAGCCAGGGTGTGGCTATTTTTTTCTAATTCGCTTAGTGGGGGGTGGAGTCCAACTGGGTCCACTCGGCACGGCGGCCACTGATTGGCCTATTGTAGCCTGTCCCGGGTGATTATGATGATGGAGAATTTGATGGAATGAAGATTGTCAGGGGAAACCGAAGTACTCGGAGAAAACCCACCCCAGCGCCACTTTGTCCAACACAAATTCCACTTGACCAGACCCGGGATCGAACCCGGGCCGCCGCGGTAGGAAGCCAGCGACTAACCGCTTGAGCTATGGCGCGGCCTTCAGGGTGTGGCTATCTGAACAGACTACAGAATAGAGACTGCCTCTGGCGTGGGTTGTGTGACTAAAGACGGTGTTCGGATTGGTAATTGGATTTATTAACTACCTACAGGTCGCAGCTACAATTTTTACACTATTACTGATATTCACACTACAAATGACTCCACGCTGAACTGCCGATACTACTATTCGTAAATGCCTTGAACGAATTGTCACTCTTACTTATATAGCCGTGGAAGGGACATGGACCTATAGCAAACGTATCACGTGAAAGCTATGCAGCCAGCCTATTGGCGCATTGGTCGGATCTTTAGAAAACACAGCTCCCCCTAGCGTTGCGCGTTGGACCGTATTTACAGAGCTGTTGCCTGGCGAGACGTTGATCAAATCCGTTACACTATCAATGCCTAGAGCGCACAGTGTAGAGCGGTAAGACAACTGATGCCTGAGTTGGAAAGAAGCGATTGTGGTATCTTCTTCTTCTTCTTCTTCTTCTTCTATTCCTGTTACTCTCACTTGGATCATAGGGAATCCATGAAATGCTTCGTTTCACTTCAGTTTCTTAATCTAAGACAGTCGGTCGGACTCCTTGGAAGGGGGATCAGCCCGTCGCAAGATGGCGATCGACACAAACACAGAACAAAAACAAACAGACATCCATGCCTTGAGTGAGAATCGAACCCACGATCCCAGTGTTCGAGCTGGCGAAGACATTTCATGCCCTAGACAGCGAGGCAAGTGTAATAGGCGATTGTGGTATAACTGAGGCATTGTCCGACACGAGTCTGAGGGGACCGACAACACGACAACCACGAAAAATCTAACTCAGATCATCCGATATTTCAAACAGGCACTCCCAAATACAAGTCTACAGCGTTAACACTGCAGCAGCCTGTTCTATCGGCCTCATGTAAACAAGAAAATGACGAACTTGCGGATTCACTGTAGGAGAGGAATTTCTTGATTAGCTTGACGACTGTTAGGTTCACAAAATGTAATTCTTATGCATGTACTACTACTACTACTACTACTACTACTACTACTACTAATAATAATAATATACTATAATAGTACAGTTGTCCCTGTGCTTCACTTATTAAAAATGTATGGATGTATAGATCAAAATTTTCTTGACCTCGGCACTGCCTGGAGGTGAGTATTCAGGTTCACGCCGCGGCCGCTTAACCCCCGGGGAATGTGTTCTCGGTAGCCATTGCATTGGAAGTTGGGTGAACCCCAAAGCCCGTCTCGACGATGTGGAGAACAGTAAATTCTTGACCTTACAGGAACTCGAACTACAATCCCTCGGTTATCTTCTACCACCAGCACCACCACTACCTACTACTACTACTACTACTACTACTACTACTACTACTACTACTACTACTACTACTACTACTACTACTACTACTACTACTACTACTACTACTACTACTGCTGCTGCTGCTGCTGCTGCTGCTGCTGCTGCTACTACTACTACTACTACTACTAATAATAATAATAATAATAATCATAATAATCTGCATAAATTCTCTGTAATTTCAACATTCCAGAGGGCAAGCGAATTTCTGAGTTTGGAAATGCACACTGACTGAATTAATTTCAGCAGCAATCAAGGTGACATGGAAAGCAGAGAGTGTTCCTTACTAAACTCCCGGTTTCTGAATTATCTCATGTCAGAATGCTCCTCACGGTGCTACCCAATTGTAGCGTCAAGCCAGAGACACAGAGAGACTAAAAGCTCTTGCGTATGTCGCTCTCTGAAATTGCTTTCTGAAGTCAAGCGAGATTGTGAGAGAAGCAAAATAAAAATGACCAAATTCAGTTTTACAGTAAAGGCAAGCAATTAACCATTTAGCTTAACTGTTTGATTCTGTCTACTAAAATACTTGCAAATAAGTGAATTCTTAGATGCGAAAATACCGTATGTGTTTGAAGTCTACTACAAAACTTCTGGACACCCTTTTTTACAATCACAAAACTATATTCAGTTTCATCAAATGACCTCTCAAACACTGCAAGAAGCCAACACCACAAGAACGGGAGGACATCCCTTCAAAGTGTTCAACTTCTGAGCGTGAACAGACCTGGGCTATCAAATTAAAATTTCCTAGAGAAGAGAAAATTATTCAGAACTCCGGGCTCATAAGTAAAAGGCCGATATATATGAATAATATGGAGTTACAAAACTTTATTTATAATGAATTAAATGCTGTCTTCGTGGGGCCATGCTTGAGCTCAAGAACAATTCTGTGTCCCGTATATCGTTTTTTTAATGATACAGATTTTCTATAAGATTCATTAATAGTATCAGGCATTGTGCGTGAAACTGACGACAACCAAAACAATAAAAGAGAATAAAACGTCCCTTCAGTGCCCGTGTACTTGTTAAATAAAGTGGACGAAAATATGGAATAGTTTGTTTGTCCTTATATCACACATATTTCATAATGAATTCTTACTTAAGACCTATAAGTAAATGTGTATTAATTTAGTTCTCTACATGCATCTTTATTGGGTTTGATTAATAATGTACATTTCTTTTACTGCTAGTGGTGTGGGACTAAGTCCCTTGTACTGCGACCACTTCTGGCCTATTGTACCAACCCCAGATGATAGGTGAGGGTGTGTAGCATCAAACGAACGGCGAACCACATGTTGCCAGCCCCAGACACGCTGGAACCTATTCATTGCCCAATATCCGCCTGATTATTTTATAAAAATATATGTATGAAGTAAACAAGTGTGGACTTGGTCCACCGAACCTATGTCCTGTAACTTTCCATACTAAGACAATGTAAAAGGCAAGACTCAGTGCATAAGAGGGAGGTATGACGTCAGTTACCGGATGTCAAATTGTTTATAAGCTCTCCGTAATCACAGGAGAGGGGGGATACTTTTCGAAGACTTCGTGAGGGCCGTCTCTATGCGACTCGGCTCAGCGAAGTGGACTTAGAATATTTCAGCTCGCAGGGTTCTGGTCTTGCCTTCTTGTAATCACTGGTGGTTGTATAAACTTTCATCTTGTTTCATTCTTTTAATAAATATTCACATAGTCAACTGCTCTGTAGTCTTGAGCTTTCACTTTTAAACGACGTGAACCTCAGCTCCACAAATAAAATTTACCTTGGCTTCATCGGACTTCGCACTCCGGCTTGGAAGATCTCAGCCAACTGTACGGCGGGATACTACAGGTGATTGTGGAGCAATTGATGGAATGAAGATTGGCAGGGGAAACCGAAGTACTCGGAGAAGACCTGCCCCAGCGCCACTTTGTCCATCACAAATCCCACTTGACCAGACCCGGGATCGAACTCGGGCCGCCGCGGTGGGAAGCCAGTGACTAACCGCTTGAGCTATGGCGCGGCCCATTAATAATGTAACTTCTGCCTCATAAACCTATGCACTAATTCGGCCTCAAAATATTACCTTTCGCCATTAAATAAAGAGAGAAGAGTGCCAGAAGATAAGGCAAGTGACCGCAACTTAAAGATGCACTACTCACTCTCCCATTACCGCGCCGTAGACTTACAAACAGCTACAAATTTAAAAATAAAAGTAAAACGAGAAGGCGAAGGCGAAGGAAATTTAAAATGAGAATGTGTTGGTAATTATGGGTTATATCAAACAATATGTATCACCCGATATGAAAATTCCTCTTCGAACATATCATCAAGCCTTGTTCCTTTGTGTCGCTAGCTATTGCTCAAATGTATTCATCCACCCGAAGGCTAGGAAAAAGAGAAACAGCGGCCTGGAATTTATTCTACGCAAAAGAGAAGAGCAAGTCTGTCAAATGATGTGATTCCATTTATTCTTGTTTCATTTGGTTTTTAATTTCGCAGATTATAGCCTACAGGGATGATTCGTGAATAATACATTGGAAAGACCGTGGCAGACAGAAGCCGTGGGCTTGGATGGTGGGGGGGGGGGGGGGCAAAGCAAAGTTGAGAAAACCCTGTCAGGATGACCAGTCCCCTTGCCAAGATTTGAACTCGGGACCTTCCTAATACGAACAAACAAATTCCGTGGCCTGTATTCCGCAAGCGAACTATACCGACCGAGCGATCGACGCTTGTCGACGAAGTTAGCTCCAACTTTATCAGATAGAGGGTGTCACGTGGTCAGCGCAACGAATCCCCGAGGCCGTTAATCTCGGTGTCCTAGAGCGGAGCCGCTATTCCCTTGAAACAGCTCCTCAATTATCCTCACGAGGCTGAGTGGACCCCGTTCCAGACCCACACCTTCTCAGAAAATCTGGTGGCGCCAGGAATGGAACCCGGGACTTCTGGATCAATAGCCAGGAACTCTGACCTGTAGACCACAGAGGCGGTCTTCGTAATACGAAGCAGGAGCGATAATCTCTAGACAGCAACGGTCCGTGATAACAGATCCGTTCACAGAACATCAAAGGAGGCACTGGAAGAAGTGGACAGGGCGTTTGAATGGGGTACTGACAATTCTGACTGTGGTATTTGTGCACCAGATCAACTTGTAACAACGGATGCAGGGAAATAAGAGAGTTATATGAAGCACAAACTTTAATTAATACAGAAAGATTTCCATAAAAAGTTTGCTCTTTATTTTAATTTTTGTAGCGAAAGCAAGATTCTTACGCGTTGACATCTTACATCCATAAGTGAACATTGCACAAATAAAAAATTACAATCCAAATGTAATTTGAATGGCTAAATTTAAAACAAATATATATACATACACATAAATATAAGACACTTAACTGTATAGCTCCAGCATCAGACAGAGTGCATAAAGATTGGTAGATACTGCCACGTGTTAGTGACTAGACACGCAGTTTGGATTGGTTACTGGATTTATTAAACACTTATAAATCGCAACTACAAATGATTAAAACGCTCTCATTAATTCGCATACTCTACTTATCACTACAGCATACACTAACTTTTCTATGACTTCATTAACCGTTGCCTGGTGACGGATCTCAACAATGTCTTCTGTCCTTAAAGGATGGAGACTGTCTCATAACTTGCTAACAAAACTATGGACTCTCAAACGAATTCGACCTTCTAGCCGTTAGCACCCACTCTCTGACTCTCTGACTCTCACTGGTCATCCCCAGCTCCCACTGGCTCTCACTGGTTCTCACAAATTAAGGTCACGTTACGACTGACAGTCAGTCGGCCAGTCAGTCTTGGTGTCAAGCCCCATCTGTAGCCCAACCACAGATTTATGTTGCTGTCAGACAGTTGCTGTTTTGTCGATGTGGGGCGCCCTCTCTGTTAAGATGCTGGGTCTGTCTTTTACCGCGAACATAGCAGTAAATATAATCTATATTTAGTTTCACATGTCGGCAATCTATATAGTCAGTTGTCAAGAATCCGGTTCCTTGTGCACACCTACTATGTACAGTTTCACATGTGACGCACATGTGTACAATATGTATGAGACCTTCTGTCAGTCTAGGCTTGGAAAAGCATATCATGCCCCAATTCATGTAGCTCACGTTACAACGGCTGCCTAGTCACTTGAACGGTTACACGCTTGACGGTCGCCAAGATTAAGTCTCTTATATTTCTGTATCGGCCTGACAGACTGATAAATTCCTGCTGGCCCTCGCCAGCACAGTGGTTCTTGATTCCGAGTCCCACGAGACTCGTGACCACATCTCACTCTCCGACGTCTCTGGGAATCTTCAGACACTGCCCCCACCCGCCTCTATTCCCTGTGACGGAAATGCCGTCTGGTCTAGTTATATAGCTTCGGCATGGACCGCATAGAAAACACCGAGTCATAGTCGTTGTTCATCGTCCGTTGCGGAGCAACGCATCCTTCTTTAACGACGTCATCGCTTGTTTACCATGTCATTGCGTAGCAACGAATGACATCTCTCCTTTAAGTTAGTCCATCATGCCATAATATTTTATTTGTGTACATTTTGAGGCATAAGGGTTGAAATGCGCATCCTCCTATATAATTAATTAATCCTTTATTATTTTAGAGCATATTCTTCTATGAGTAATTTAAATAGAATCAAAAGGAATTTTGCGTCACAAAAGAAAAAACACTGACCTCAAAAGCCATGCTTAGTTTCGCGTGGCGAAACGCAATTTTACGAATGAGTTATTTTTACTGGCAGGATTGAAAAAAATTTCTTGGGTATGAGGGAAATTTCACTAGATGAGTCCAGTGCACCTGGAGTTAGTTTAAATTACAGTTCCTTAAATTACGTTTTTACACGTAATTTTCTCCTTGACGTAAGCTATTAAGAGGGAGGAACAATAAGTCTTGTTGAGTCGACTAAACTAAATCTGTGCAGTAGAGTCCTCTCTGAGAAGGTAAAGTAGCTCAGTTGGTAAAGTACTGTATTTCCCGGCCTCTAATGGAACCTGCAGGTTAATTACTCGTTGGATTTAAGGGTCTCACAGTGGCGGCCATAACTATTATGTCTTCTGGAATGCAACGCCGTGCTATCTCGTAGAAGTCCACCGATATTTCGGAGGAAAGTACTGCCTCAATGTTCTTCTATCCTGAATATGGAAGTAGTAGGTTTATCCGAAACATCGGTGGACTTCTACCGAACCGCAAGACGCTAGATGACCGTATTCTTCGTAGATTAAAACGTTACAAGAACCCGCAACTGAACTTAACCTGAGCCACTTGAATCCAGCTCACAATCCAGTCGTTTAAGACACATTTTGTTACGAGTATAATCCATCCATCTACTCGTAGTTTCAGAAAAATTCCATCCCCCACAAGCAAAAGTATATTTTCAGTCTTCTTTCTTGAATCTCGAAGACAATTCTGAGTAAGCTTCTTATCGTGGCCGTGCCATAGCTCAGACGGTTAGTCGCCGGCTTCCTACCGCGGCGGCCCAGTTTAGAGCTAAGGTAGTTCATGTAGAATTTATAGTGGACAAAATGACACTGGGGTAGGTTTTCTCTGAATACTTCACTTTCCCCTGCCAATTCTCATTCCACCGACTGCTACACACCATTACTCGGAGCCGGTACAATAGGCCAGATGGTGGCCGACGTACCGAGTGGATTCAATCTCACTCCACCCAAAGAAACTAAAAATAATAATAATAATTCAATTCAATTCTTTATTATTAATGTGCCGAGTCAA
>NW_019725002.1:603173-666656 GCF_002891405.2 Cryptotermes secundus | reverse complement strand
CTAAGCAAGTCCAGGGACTGAATATCTAGAACATGCAGCAGGCCTTCTGGGCATACTATACTGCTTCGAAACCTTAATTTTAAACCAGAAATTACCAAAATATGCGAATAATGCCAAGAATAAATGTAATCCGTGCGCTTTTAGGTACGTATACATCTTCATGGCGTGACATAAATTCTTCTTTATTACAGAAGTACGAGTTCAGTCAAGCCCACGCAGTTTCCTTTTTCGTACAGCCGTCATTTCGATCTCCCCCCCCCCATTCCGTCAGAGCGTAACAACACAAGCAGGCTACAGTATTACCTGTCTGTACCTCTAAACAGATTTTATTAATACTGTGACATGTAGACCCGTTCTAGGCAACGAAAACGCAACAATAGGAAAGGTACCGGAAGAAGTGTTTTCTATGTGGTCCGGGTCATGCCCAGTGCTAGGCAACGGGCCAGTATACACGAATTCTGAGACGTGACATGTGTTTTACGTGAGGCGCCACCCGAGTATATATAATGAGAGGGGATAAATAATTGGAAGTTTGGCTGAGGGTTCAGTTCTGGAGTGTTAACCAGCGGACAACGGAAACTGAAGAACCCCCATCGCTAAGATTCATTACCAAGAAACGTCTAATGAAAACACTGCAGATGAATAGACATTGTGGAGAGCTGTTACCAAGTAAAGACTAGCGGAAATAGACTGAGAAGGATTAGTGTTGAGTGATTTTTAATATGAAAATCAGCAATAGGGCTATAGTTATTTGTAGCTACGACCTGTAAGTGGTCAATAAATCTATTCACTAATCCGAACCCCGTCTATAGTCAGTAATACACGTGACAATAATTTTAACTTGCTCATCAGGGATCCCGATTAAAGCATCATTATTATTGTGCATTATATACGTAAATTCATATAGTGGCTGACGTGTGGTAACTCCACTGCTTCAGCGTCTAATCCTCTGATGAAGCAGGACATGTGAAGTTAACGAGTCCGTGGGGGACCGAACCTGTCCAGTGAGAAGTATGGTTACGACACAACGGGGCAAATAACGGCAGAGGGAGGTGCTGTGTCTTAAATCAATGTGCAATAATTAAGTTGGATACATCGATTTGCATACTGAATGATTCAGAGCTTGAATTGCAAAACCGTGAAAATATAATTAGTCATTTAAAATTCCTCGTCACTTTCAGCTTCGAACATGACGCTTACATCAACACCCTATCATAACACGTAAACAAAAAAAAATGATGATTCTTAATTTGGTGCGCCTGTCAAGTTCTTAATAAAGGAGAGGCAAAGTTAAACGCTGCACTATTTCAAACAAGTGAAGAGGCAGGTACATAAATTGCAGTCGGAACTTCACTGTCAGTAATTAGCATATTGCCCTTCTAGTCATAGCCTGCACGCCAAACTTATACTTTCTGGTAAACGGGGGTGGCATCATCTGTTCATTCGGCACAACATTTAAAACTTTCGTCGACACACGTCTTATAGTGTTTGATATTCATGTATGAATATACTTTTTTTTTGTTTATTATTTATTAAGAATCAGAATTACGTACATTCTATAGGTTAATGGTTTCGCTAAGGACTATTACATGTCATGCGAGGAAAATGTCCATCGACATTACCTCTTCAGAATTTAATTTGTTTTATATCAGGTCATTTGGCCATTTCCTTTTTAGTCTTCTATTGTTGATTGGCTCCCTGAGTGGTTGCGATAGTGTATGAATATACTGTGACGTTTATATTCATTGCTAAGCAACGGGTCAGTAAATACGTTCCCGCAACACACGCGCATGTGACAATAGGACATCCATTTCTAGGTAAAGGACCAGTAAACACGCATCCTTAACAGAAGATGATGTTTTCCGTGGGGTCAGTGCCGAGAGGTTATAAAAGGACAAAGAGAGTCGCTTGGAGAGAAACCCATGCGGCCGCGGGTTTGAATACAACCATCGTGACTCTGCGAGTCGTAGGAGGAGACAAAAACGCAAGTCTCAAATCTAAGGCAGTAAAATATAGTCGCGAGTACCAAGAGACTCGGACCCGAGAAAGGCTGTGCTGGTAAGGGCCAGCAGCATGTACAGAAGACAGATCAGCCCTTTCTTCAGAAAGGGCGCCTCACAAGAAACAAGACCGTAACTGTCAAACAGTAACAAATATCTTGTCAGGAGCCTCAGATGGGGCTCGACACCAAGACTTACTGATTGACTGACCGTCAGTCGCAATGTGACTTTGACTTTACTTGGCTTGGAGAGTATAGAACAATAGAAGAAAATATAGAAGAGAATTCGGTTGAGTTCTGGAGATGGCAGTCGAAGGCAATTGAGAAGAAATGGCAAGAACTAGGCTGTGACAGAGAGACTCCAAGTGTGATTTGAAGTAACAGTCAGATTGTTATAAATCCGTTGCCTGGATAGGACTAGTGAGGCTGAAACCCTAGTGTGGTACGAAGGGTGAATTGAAAATGTGTAAAATAGCGGGAGCGCTGTATTACCTGTAGTCCCGAACTGTGTGAATGTACAAGATTCAATAAATCCAATCATCCAATCCAAAACCCGTCTTGTATCACGCTACACGTGAAAATATGTTAAATCTACTAATTTCTCTGCGTGTGTAACTCGTAATAAATCCAAATTAGAGATGAATATACCCATTTCCAAATGAATACTCAACGATATTATTTTATTTGTCTTAAGGAAAATACAGATTAGAAGATGTTGATGCATTTTAAGGAACACAATTTCTCATATTTCTCGCTATGCTATTACTTATATATTATATTAATTAATGAAGCTATATTTAATTATATATACAATAATTTTAGATATATTGTAGCGATCTCTTCCATTATTAAGAGCCTGATTTCAGCAAAAGAATCCAGTTGGAGCCAAGCACTATAAAAGACAACAAAACACGATATACATAACAACAACAACAATAATAATAATAATAATAATAATAATAATAATAATAATACTCAAGGACTAGACCGGTTGAGATCATGCAGTCTTAAGGGTTGGATTGCCAAGGTTCAATAGCCAGACGTACGTACGTGGTGCATATATCACTGTATGGCTATGTGAAGACTAACAGCGGTGAGTAAATATACACAATAACTAATTAGTTTGAATTAATTAGGCCGATATCCCCAGGTGGCGGATGGGAGGGTCCACAAAATATGGTGGGAGGTCCGAGCAAATTCTGCCAGACCAGAGGACCGACAGGGAGTCCAGTACTTGCAGGCCAAGATACTGTGCTGCAAGACGCCCTGCAGGGGTCATATATATATTTGGGCCCGCACTAGCAGAAAAGTTAGGGCCCAAATATTTCATTTATTAATTTATGGCTTATTTAAATATATAACTTTAACTACTCGTATATAGCTGTAGAATTGCAGGATTAGTGAAAATGAATTGGAATGAATATGGAAGAGGTCGTGGCCTAATCTCAAGCATTTGTCTGAAAATTAGATACATTACGTGGTACAAGAGTGCAGCCGATGATAACTTTTGAACTTCTGTTTAGGTATCGAACTGTCTGAAGTTGCTTCTCCAGGTATCAAACCTCCATGTATGGCAACAAATGGATAACAACAGAAATATCTGTGCAGTGGCTGAAGAATTTCGTAGCATCAGCCAAACTTTCGAAAGGAAAATAAAAATAAAATCCTTACTGTGCTGGACGGACTTCACGTCAATAATCCTGAAGCCACTGAATTCGCCAGTTCACATTCAGGCTCCGACAGCCGGATGTGGCTTTTTTTTTTAGGTTCCTATCTTCAAACTTCCACTAAGCATGTGATAAATGGATAATGTACTAATCCAGAATTCCAAATCAGCCACTTGCTTGGTGAAGCTTGCGGAACAGCTGGAAATGTTTGAACGGCGTGAATAGAATTGTGAGGAGCAGAGTTTGGCCATTCCATTCTCAGTGAGAATTTAAAAAGTGACCCAAAATACATTTTTATTTTACGGTGGCATGAATTACTTTTTTGTTGAACGAAGATAATATATTATGTATTTCTATAAGCGTTCTCATCTCTCCATTCTCCGGACAGAAAAGAGAGGCAGACCTACTCTCATCTCTCTGTATACTGCAATATCTGTACTGTCCTTCGGTTCTCAGAACAACATATTTCTATTTGTCTTAAATCTGCCTCGGGAGTCAAAATTTGTATTAACAGATGATACTGTTATATTCAAAGCTTATACTTAACGAATGGGTGGATCCTTGTCTCAATTAAGTCACTCAACCCTTATATAATCCAGAGACTTCAGCAAGCGGCAGGCTCGAATAGACGCCAATCCATTAAAGTTACTAATTATACTGTTCACTCTTCCAGAATTAATCAAGTGAGTGTTCCAAATGCATTGCTATTAAGATATTCAGTCTTTCGTCTCGTCTATCCGCTAGAAAAGTGTAATAAATCAACGTATTCCAAAATTTGTTTATACTCTAGTACACAACAGATTACTGACCTTAATTTAAATGAGTAATTAAACTTGTATTCGATCATCGTTCCGAGTATGTTTATTTTTCTTTTTTGCATATTTCTTTTCAGAAGTTGCCAACAAAGTCAGTAATTACATTAGGTTACACAACTAATGAACTGCGACTTAAGATTAATCATCTTTAGTATACACTCAGGCGGCAAATTAGGCATAAACTAGCCATCTGCAGTGAAGAATTTTTAAATTAGTGAGCTCTCAAATCGATGGCCCGTGCCTTCAGGCGTCACTCGATTATTTTCTGCAGTAGGAGTCATATAGCTGGCAGTGCCAGACATGTGCATCACAAAGCGTTAGACGATTGCGTAAGAGAAAACAGATGTTCAGTGGTGGCTGCATAAGACACAAGATATATTCAATGGAAACAGGAGATTTAATCCATGTAGGGCATAGCCCAAATAAAAACAGATAATTACAGTGCGTCAATGGGCATTCGGTTTCGGAATAATAATGTAGGAAACAAGATACATATTCAACTAATTAAAATAATTATAACGTTTTATGTAACAACAATAAAAATATGTCAAAATAGAGAAATATTAAAAGTCACATGATTCAGCATTGTCGAAATGGACTCGTGGTCTAGAAAGTTTCTGTTTTCTCTGTTGTTCTCTGTTGTATTGTCATGGTAAAACCCATTAAATCGACCCATCGCATACAGCTAGTCCTACGGTTTCTCTAAACAGTACATTTTCTCCGACGAATTTCTGAGTCGGAACAAGGCACTGTCCGATCTCTATGGGAGAAAAGGAAGGAAAAGTTGGTACAGGGAGGGAGACACTCCAATTCCATACAGCGAGGTCTGATACACATACTGCTTCATTCTTCGCTTCATAAACAGGCCACTGCATGACCAGTTACGGACTCGTACTTTGTTTTGCTTTTTCCACTTCGCATCTAATTAAATAAACGATGGAAAAGTGAAATATAGGGCAACCGCAAAACTGGGCTTAATTTATACCAACAGAGGGGTCGAAACGTGGGAGGAACCATGAAATTTGTTACGCTCAATTCTGCTACACATATGTTAATGCAAAATACATGCAACATTTAGTCGGAAAGAGGCAACCTGAGAGACATAGATGTAGTTCGGATGAACTGATATATTTGTCCCTTGTACTGCGGCCATTTCTGGCCTATTGTACCAGCCCCAAATGATAGGTGAGGGTGATTGGTGGAATGAAGATTGGCAGGGGAAACCGAAGTACTCAGAGAAAACGTGCCCCAGCGCCACTTTCTCCACCACAAATCCCATTTGACCAGACCCGGGATCGAACCCGAACCGCCGCGGTGGGAAGCCAGAGACTAACCGATTGAGCTATGGCGCGGCCTATGAACTGAAATAAATAGGTCGTGAACGTGTAAACTTGATTCAACTGGCTGAAAATATGACTGATTGTGATATCTTCTGGACATGCTATTGAAGTTTTGGGTTTCATAACAGGCAGAAAACCCCTGGCGAGCTGTGTGATTATCAGCTTCTCAAGATTAACTCTGCTCCATTTTGCCAGTCTGGAACTGGGTGTTTGTATACGTATTTCTGTATGAAACCGCAGTTAATCCGTATCTGAATGTCTTGTTTGAGGTCGGCACTTTTCGACAGTTCTGATCTTCCTAAGGGCTCCTATATGTGTCGCCAATATCACAATTTATACGAAACTTCTGTCACAATTTCTGAGCGCTGCCAGAGAACTGAAAAGGCTTAATATAACTATTCAGTATATTTAGGCGCAGCAGCTCTTATGCAGAATCATCATTTTATGGCTGCATCCCCTTTAGGTGACCTAGACAGGCCGCGGTGAGCTGTGCTCTAAATATAATGCACTATATTCCATAGAGGCAGTCGGTAGCGTAGTTGGTTGTGACACTGTGCTAAAGCCGGAAGGTCGCGGTTTGATTCCCGATGAGATCAATGCAATTTTCAATTGACCTAATCCTTCCAGTCGCAATATGACCCTGTGGTTGACTAAGCCTCTCACACAAATGAGTACCAGGAATTTTCCAGGGGCAGTGAAGAGCGGCAGGCACGTAAGGCTAACAACCTCACCGCCATCTGCAAGCCGACTGTCTAGATAATGTGAGAGCCTCGACGTCTCACAACCCTGTGGGCCTTCACAGCCTGTTACAGGGACAGCTTTACCTTTTTTACGATATTCCATAAACATTCGAATATTTGCGTCATCATGGGAGCTGTAACGTGAACCTCATTCGTATATTTTCGGCCGAATCATATCCTCCTGCTAACCATACTCTGTTGCATCAAATTCTACAAGCAGTGAACCAAGCATCGTAATGAGTATTGAAATGGATAAGGCACCTATTTGAAGCGATCCTGGTTGTATAGCACCCAGAGTAATAATATTTTCACAAATTCATAATAAACCAGTGGATAACATTCAAATAAGGAAGAGAGATACCGTACGAAACCTTTACAGGGTACACTATTATTGTTTAATTTACGCCGTGCCATAGTGCAGGCGGTTAGTCACCGGCTTCCCACCGCGCCGGCCCGGGTTCGAGCCCAAGTCATGTCATGTGGGATTTATGGTGGACAAAGTGGAATTGGGGCAGGTTATCTCTTAGTACTTAGGTTTCCCCTGCCAGTTCTCATTCCACCAAATGCTCCATACTCAACTATCACCCGGGGCCGGTACAGTAGACCAGCAGTTGGCCGACGTAGCTGTGGCCTCGGTCCCACCCCACCCCAAGAAACTAAAAAAAAACTGCTCTTTAATTTTGTTTCATGTAAAGACGATTTTAATTGCTCGGACTACAGAGCGTCGAATGACAGAATGATGGGAAACAACTCCGAAGGACTCAGTAACGACATAATTTAAGGTACACTCCAAGCATATTTTTTTTTTTCGTTTGGATGAACCAGGAAAACTAACGAATTCTCAGTCAGGGTATTTTAGCACGGGGCCTCTCGAATACTAAGGAGAAATGTCAGCCACTCGACGGCGATGTTGGACCCAAAGTTTCTTACTTCAGTATTCCCATCGGGAATACTGGGTTTCTGGACAATGTCCAATTTCCGGTATTCTATAGAACCCAGCAGCTGTGTTCTTTAAAATACCTGACGGTGGATAAAACCCAAGAACCCAGTAATCCTAAATGTTATACACCATCGTCAGAATCCTTTCGAATCTACTTGTATTTCTGTGTTCTATAGGACAATGACCAAGTCTTAGAATGCCATGGAAAATATAACGCACTAGCTCCACAAAAGAAGTATTCTTCTTGAGATGCTAACAGTCGCTAAGAAGATCAAGAAATTCCCTGTCTTGTGTTGAACCCGGTGGTGTAGTTCTAAATAGCCCGCAACTGGGTCCTGTCCTGGGACAGAAGAGATTAGTGTACATCATCACAGCTTATTGTTCAAGATCTATTTTAATATTATTCTCCACATAAACCCTCTCACTCACTCATTCGTGGGGCTGAGACCTTCTTGAAAAAACCACCAAATTTGCAGCTACATAAGAATTTTCCCAGCATTTTATGAAACCCGAAAGTTCATTGCTGTGCTCATATGAACCCTCCACTGGTCCCTATCCCTAGTCAGATCAATCCAATCCATACAATCCCTCCATATAAGCCAAATCTGAAAAGTAATCTCTCTCTTTCAGGGCATAAAGCGGACATTTCGTACGCAATTCTCGCCTCTCCAGAAGACGAGGAAGAAGACGTAAGAAGATGCTGGATGACCTTGGGGACAGAAGAGGATATTTTTATTTGAAGGAGAAAGCTCTAGATCGCATTAAATGGAGGAACCGTTCTGGAAGAGACTGTAGACCTGTCGTCTGACAGATTACTGATGAATTAAAAATTACATGCTGAAGGGTACAAAGTGTGAAGTACGTTATTACGTAATTCTCCAAGGTATTCTGTTGCTCCTCCTCTCTTTGTTCCAAATATTTTCCTCAGCACATTACATACAAGCATTCTCACTTCTATGCACTTGTTAACATCACAGGTTTGAATGACAAGAATATGGCTCTATCTAGACGCGTGTCGAATCTTGTAACTCTCAAGTTCAAGAGGACTCCCAATGTAAATAAACCAGGAATTTAATATCAGTTTGAATTCAGTTTACGATATCTCACTACTCAATAACAGCTTACAACATCTGCTAACTCTCGAGGCTGCTTCGGCGACAGCCAGATGGTGCGGCAACAAGACACACTGCAACATGTAAGCCAACTGTTACAACTTCGGCTTAAGGCAAGGCAATATTTACATCAACCACCTAATTGCAGGTAGCACTTTCCGATAATAATAATAACAATAATAAAGTATTACGCGCTTCAGTGGTTGCGTAAGTACCTGGGCGCCTACTTCCAACTCGCCCTTTCCTTCTGCTGCAGAGCGGCCCTCTCCTTTCTGATATTGTATAATAGAAGCAAGTTAATTACTCGTAATCTAGACATATGCTTCTGGCCTACTTTCTTGCAGTCAACACACTGTGGCATTCAAATACAGCAACAGGGACTAAATGCAAAGCAAATTGCAAATCGGAATTTAACACACTGCACACATATCACATAAAAGTGTAAACTAATATCATGGGCGTCCTGGTAGGCTCAGGGGACACAGCCAGCCTCTTATCCAACAGGAAATGGGGACTTTCTCCGTCTGGTAAAGCAGCCGGGACATGAAGCTATACGCTCACCTTCACCTGCTGCCAAGATTATGAATTAATGATGCTGTTCCTCTCCTCCCCATACGTCTTCACGGCGCTGTGTGTTTCCTGCACATATACTGTATATCTACTCCCCACACGTCTTCACGGCGCTGTGTGTTTCCTGCACATATACTGTACCTCTACTCCCCACACGTCTTCACGGCGCTGTGTGTTTCCTGCATATATATACTGTACCTCTACTCCCCATACGTCTTCACGGCGCTGTGTGTTTCCTGCACATATACTGTACCTCTACTCCCCATACGTCTTCACGGCGCTGTGTGTTTCCTGCACATATACTGTACCTCTACTCCCCATACGTCTTCACGGCGCTGTGTGTTTCCTGCACATATACTGTACCTCTACTCCCCATACGTCCTCACGGGGCTGTGTGTTTCCTGAACATGTACTGTACCTCTACTTCCCATACGTCTTCACGGCGCTGTGTTTCCTGAACATATATTGTACCTCTACTCCCCATACGTCTTCACGGCGCTGTGTTTCCTGAACATATATCGTACCTCTACTCCCCATACGTCTTCACGGCGCTGTGTGTTTCCTACACATATACTGTACCTCTACTCCCCATACGTCCTCACGGGGCTGTGTGTTTCCTGCACATGTACTGTACCTCTACTCCCCATACGTCTTCACAGCGCTGTGTGTTTCCTGCACACATACTGTACATCTTCATGATATGTATTAAGAATATCGTAGTTTTCTAAGAACCATTTGATTAGTATCATCTACTTGAATCCATATTTTCCTTTCATGATTTCCGACTAAAATTCTCTGCGTATTTTTTATCTTTCAAATATGTTACATGATATGTACCTCTCCAATCACCATAATATATGAAAACAGTACAAATTACGAACCTTCTTGTGTAACTGCTTCCAGCATCAATAGAAATATGATCGTAGAAAACAGAAAATAAGTTTTGTGGTTTATTTTATTTCGTTGTCAGAATCCAGACTAGGATAACTGATAAACTGAAAATGAAAGAAAGCGGCCGTGGCCCAATCGAAATATCATTCAGGTATTTGCCTCGAGGAATCGGGGAAACCCACAAAAAACCCGCAATCATGCGAGTTCCTGTCCCGGGCCACCTCCCGAACACAGGTCAAGAGCGAGAAAGTAAGTTAGAGATGGAAACACGTAACAGATTTGGCCAATATATTGTCACGTGTTCGGCATTCCGTGAACAATAATTGTGGATTCTGGATTTGATGATTAGATTTATTTGATGTCACTAACACACTTATATTCGGTTATAATAATTCACATTTTCAACTACTACTGGATGGCGAATCTCTCACTGTTGTCTGCATTTTAGTTAGTTAGTTAGTTAGTTATTTAGAGAGGGTGGGTTTCCCCATGCATCGCGACCAGTTTGATCTATTGTGCTTCCCTCTATGATATTCTACCAGTCTCTATACCCTACCGATAAATGGTGCGTACCATCAGTCCCGTCGAGCAAGCGAGTTCGGCCACTTGCTTAGCGGTGTCTATAATGCTTCCACCATCTATCAGAGGCCTTAGAGACTATTGTTGGGCGGGAAACGTCCTGGAATTTGGCTCAGTGATCCCTTTTGGGGATATGAGGTTCTTTTACGTGCCGTAAAGTTACGACAAGGGACACACAGCTTAAAGTCCCTCCCGGAGGACTTGTTCCCTGAATTTTTCCGCCCTTAAAAATTCGACGACCTCCGCCGGGTATTTGAACCCGCGTACCCCGAGTCATGAGGTGGGAACGTTACCTCTAGACTACGGAGGCCGCTTGTCTGCATCTTGCACTTCTGGTCTTCTGGAATTCTCTCGTATTCTGTTCTTCTTCTTCCGTGTGCTGTCATATACTGTCTTCACTTCCGCACTTCACGCTTCTGTCTCCCTTTTATACCTGCCAGGAGGCTAGGGTAGTAGATAGCTCCTCAACAGTTGTTTTTCATTAGTGTGGTAACAGTCTTCCTATGTACGCGTTGTCACGTGAACGCTTTTACAATTGTTACCCAGACAACGATGCATTCCCTGCTCCCTGCTGTAGAAGAAACATTATTACAAAGCCGTTGACTGGCAATGGAAGCCCGCTCTGACTCCGATATTCCGGATTTTAGGCGTCACGTCACACTATGTTATGTTTTACGTATGCATTGTTTTCAAGACGACCCAGGATTCACACAATTAACAGACAGCTGGAAGAGTCACCCTGTGTGTCCACCCATACAAGCAAGCACACGTATGAGCGACAGCAGATACGGCCGAAGAGAATTCTACTGAACTTCATACTAAAGAAGATTAAGAAAGCTATAAGATAATTCATTTGAAAAGTAAGTCAGCACTGCGGGGATCATGAAGTAAACCATTAATATTAAGGAGACTTGCTGGTTGTTGTTCTCTTACGTTAAACATATAAAAGTAAAGCTATCCCTGTTAACAGGTCGTGGAGGCCCATAAGATTTTGAGATGTCGAGGCTCCCACATTCTCTCTAGACAATCGGCTCATAGATGGCGGTGAGGTTGTCAGCTTTACGCGAAGGCCAGCCTTTACCCCCAGGAAGATTCCTGGTGCTCATTTGTGTTGGAGGCTGAGTCGATCCCAGGGCCATAGTGCAGCTGTAAGGATTAGGTGAATTGACAAATCCAATGACCTCATCGGGAATTGAACCCGCGACCTTCCGGCTTGTAGCATTCCGAAGATCCTGGATTTGAAAATCAAGGATCTGATAAAATTTTATATCACGGAAACTACTTAGCAGATCGAAATCACGGCAGGATGGTGTTGTGGTATGTAGACCCGATGCTAAGCAACGATTGCGAAATAAGCGACTATACAACAGCCGTTGGTAAGTAATGGCTCCGCCAACAGACACGAAAGCAACAATCCTACGGCAATGTTACACCTCAGGGGGAGGGGGTGAGAAAATATAATTACTTTAGTCGGTTGTTACTCTTTTTCTAACATCTTCGCTGCACTCGGCTGCCGTCGGCTGTCTTGATTAGGGTCGCTCGGGATCGGTCGAGGACAGGATGGTTACGAACGGGTGAATCAGAACTACCTGCGTACATTTTCCACTATGTACACTGTCTATTTACATTAATAATTACATTAAGAAAAAGGCCTGCTTAGATCTGCTTACTTGACACTTCTCGCTAAGCCCACTCTACCTTCTTTGTTTGTGGAGGGGAGGTGCCTTGTAACTGTACTCCTATCATCTTCGGCCACTCTCCGTTCATTTCTACCCTGTTCTACCCTGGCTCTCACTTGGTACACTGGAAACTGCCTTCTGATCTCACAACAATTGTATTAACAATAACTTTTAACAGCATGGCGTATATGAGCAAAGAGACTTACTTGCAATACACATGTAGATTACTGCCGCCATCCACCCTCTCGTGGTATACATGTCGCCGAGAGCCTCCGGCTGACAACTGAATATTATGTGTTAGAACATGATCCAAGTCCCCCGAAATTCCCTAATTTATAGTTTTAATTCGCTGATTCAGCGTTGACGACAGAGGGTAGGTACTCCTACTCGGTGTCCTCAATCCTCATAGTAACCTTCTAATTGGCTCTCATGGGTGGTTGTGGGCGGACCCCTTGCGTCTTATTGCTGTGTATGCGGTCTCTTACGATTACTCCAGTGACCGAGTGAGGCAAGCTTCTTGCTCTGTGAGTACACAGACTTGCTGAGCATCCACATTCTTAACCTATTTGCCAGTCCTGGTGTTTACAATTTACTGTAATAACTGCGAAACGCTTTTCGCAAGTCGCGAACATTTTGGGTAATGCCTTACGCTCTCCAATCTCAAATTTGAGACACTACAGGCAACATGCGGTTTAGTCGTTGTGAGCTGTTGCTAATTGAAGCTGGTAGCTGTGGCCGGCAACCGTTCGGGAACCCACAGGAAGGGGAAGGTCCGCCGCTGAAAGCCGCTACCAAGCAACGGAAGTGAAGACGTGATTGTGAATACTAGTCTGTGTGAGACAGTGATCTGTTAGTTGTAGTCACGCGCTGTATCAAAGAGTCCAATAAATCCGATTACCAATCCAAACCCCGTGTATAATCACATTCATACACGTGACAGCATATACAAAATCAAAGAGAAATTTGTCTATATTCTCAGGGTCTGGTTTTCATATTACCGAGCTCTACTATAACGCAGAAAGTCTCTCAGCCAGCCATGTCAGTCAGTCAGTCGTCAAATCGGCTCGGTCAATCAGTTTCCTAATTACATGACTGCAATCATGCTAATACGTATCAGACATATAAACCGTTATTGTCCTGACGTTCTTTCATAAGCCTGAGATGAGCTAATTTATCTTTTTTTATACCGAAAGAGAGATATTTTTAAATAATAAATGCATGATATTAACAAAGTTTAAACGAAAAAATTTAAAAGAATCACACCTTAAAATTGTATGGAAAACGAAGTCTCAAAGCAACAGCCAACTATGTACATCAACGCTACGTTCATCTTTTTATTTAGACCAGTACTTCAATTATTTAAGAGTGGGAGTACTTTGTCATTAGTTCATTGCAGCGTTAGAAAATAATGTGAGCTTAAGAACGCATTAGGTGATCAATTTTAGTTACGTCGCTACGGAAGGAGGTGACCTGCTTGTCAGAAGCACGTCACACCAATGTCATTGTTTTTCTTCGATTAGACTTATCTCAGCGATCAAGCTCACAAGAGAAATGAGCACTAGCGAACGGTGGGCACATTAAAACATAAAAAAAACGAGACGCAGTGAGTTTGATAGCATCTATAATAATATGGATAAAAAAGTGACCTTGTCAGTTTCGAGGCTAACAAAATTGTCTCTATTAATATTATTATTATTATTATTATTATTATTCATTAACGCAATATAATTTACTCGAAATCGATATATACGCTAGGCCATGCAAAGGCCTCTCTTATATCTGGTCTCTTCGAAGTAAAGTCGTGAAATGACGTTGACAAAACGTCAACTTCTGTAACACTGCCTTCCTTCGACAACAATTTTTTTATATCCTGCAGAATAAAACGGGGCGTATAAACTCCAAACCAAATATAAAAAGGCCTCGATTGGAACAAAATTCGAGGAGATATGCAATGAACCTGCCAAATATCTGTCAGATCTGAGGTCCTCACAGCGGTGACTATAAAGTGTGGTTACATGTTGTGGGCTCTAACTGTCTGCTTGCTGCCCCCTACAGGTTGGCTTCTTGCTTGGCTTAAGTCGACGGACTTTCACCTGGCTACGCGGAGTTGGACTTTATCCCAGAAGACAGAACTGCAAAATATTTGAAGTGACTTGCTTTGAAGCACCATCTAAGGGTTTCTTCTGAGCCTGTTGAGGAAAACCACAAAACGTAAGTAGAGCAATTTGCTTCGAGCAGTAACGCATCTGACTTTTATTTTAGAAGTGACTTAACTCGGAATTTTTGCCTCCATATTGACTACTGAAACGTTCATGATTTCAGTCCAAGCCCGCGCCGGGATATTTCCTTCATACAGGCCACGACCACTTCCTCCCTATGCCTTTCAAGTTCACCGAACGTGATCACCCACTCATATAATTCGATGTTAAAAGAAACCACTGCAGTTAATTCGGTGTCGTTAAATACATTTATTCCTTTTTGTGGTTCAGACTTCCATGCTATTAATTCAATGTGTCAATAATTAATCTGATTCCACTTTATATCTTCTTAAATGTGACATATATGAGTTAGCCATTTCTGCGAGCAAAGGCTACGAACTCTGTTCACATTTATCTACCCCCCTCCCACTTTGACCTCGAACCCGAGCATGCTGTAATAGCGGTAACGCTCAGGGTTCAGTGTTCAGAAGGCGTCTGCTTCGTGTCTCCCTTGAGGTGGACACTACTGAGACTCAGGTTGACTTTGTTCAGTATCTCATGTGAATGTTAGGAGAGTAAATTAAAATGACTTGATAATCTGCTTTAAAATCCCAAATCTTCTCACCGTTCTTGCGGGAGGGTAGTTGGTTGAGGCACTATGCTACAAGTCAGAAGGTTGCGGGTTCAATACCCGATTAGGCCATTAGATTTTTTGATTTACCTAATCCTTCCAGCCGCAATATGGCCCTGGTTTCGACTCATCTTCTAACAGAAATGAGTATCAGGAATCTTCCTGGGGATAAAGGACGACCGGCGCGTAAGACTGACAACCTCGCAGCCTTCTAGGAGCAGAGTGCCCAGAAAATATGGGAGCCTCGATGTCTCACAACCCTATGGGTCTCCACGGTCTGTTACAAGGATAACTTTACATTTTACTCGTCGTTCTTAGCTATTCTTCCGTACGAATCGACGCTATAGAGCATATGTAGGTGAAATAACTCACGGATGAAGTGGATCACATCATAAGAACAGGTATACATTGTACAAAGATATGTGGCTATATTCAGGTATAAAGTTTACAGATGTAACTCTTGTGGGATCCTTGGGTTTGTTTTCAAATTTAAGTTTGTATAATTTAATTGCTGCCAATATACCACGTCCAGCTGTGTTTTGTCTACAGCTCTTGACAAACTGGTTAATGTGCCTCACTTAAACGCAAGAACTGAGGCAGCGCCATAGCTCAAGCGGTTAGTCGCTGGCTTTCCACCGCGGCGGCCCGGGTTCGATCCCGGGTCTGGTCAAGTGGCATTTGTGGTGGACAAAGTGGTGCNATTATTATTAGTGGGGTAAGATAACTCACTTGGTACTGCGGCAACTACTGGCCTATTGTACCAGCCCAAGATGATAGATGATGGTGACTGTGGAGCAATTGGTTGAACGAAGATTGGCAGGGTAAACCTAAGTACTCGGAGAAAACCTGTCCCAGCGCCACTTCATCCACCACAAATCCTATATGAACAGACCCGGGCTGGAACCCGGGACGCCGTGGTGGGAAGCCAGCGACTAACCGCCTGAGATATGGCACGGCCGGCTGCTATGTTAAAGCAATGACAACATTCCAAGCTTCATGCGAGCTTCTGAACGAATCAGTCAATTGTTATGGATCCCACTGACCACTGGAACCTAATCTTAATGATCTCCATTTAGATTCCACGCATACGATATTACGTGAAAGTAATGAATTGCCGTCTTACTTGAAACCTTCAATTCTGATGGACTAGGAAGTGAATGAAACTAAAGCAGTTTAAGTATAGATCACTACCCAATCTTCAAAATAATTTAGATAAAATTTTCTTGAAAATAAATCGAAAAAGTCACAAGATTCAGAAAATATAAGTAGGCTGTATTATCATTCTGTAGTAACTATCTACCTATAGCTCTACAGTCCTTTTGTTGCATCTTGACCGCTTTTTTCAGTTTTTTAATCCTATACAGAGTCGGTAGGACTCCTTGGACGGGGGAACAGCCCGTAGCAAAGCCGTTACCTGCACACAGAACAACACAAACACAGAATAAACGCACACAGACATCCATGCCTCGAATTGGATTCGAAGCCACGATCGCAGTATTCGAGCGAACGAAGACACTTCATGCCTTAGACCGAGCAACCACTGTGATCTGCTTCTTTAGTAACTAGACATTAGAAATCCCACATCAAACTTTCTCGGAGAAGTCAATGAAGTTGAGGAAACTCTTTATTAGTGGAACGAACGTCTTAACCCAGTTTCCTGCCTCCTTGGAGCAGATGCAATTCTCCGGGGTCTAAGTCAGTTTTGTCAAGTGGTGGGTTGGTTGGCTCTAACACAATTAGCCGATACAAGTGTCTCCACAGGCTGTAGTTAGAGAGTTAATCCCAACATTGCCTCATCCACTGAACTTCCACTTACAGTGACGAGGGAGCAGAGGTACAGACCTGCTTCGCCTCAATTCAACCGCAATCTTCATCTTGCTCTGTGGCATTCTACGGTTAGGGGTATATGAATTTACATTGTAAAACAAAGGACATAACAAAGCTTCTCCTATGTACGCGTATTTTGCACAAAAGACACAAATCGAATGTATCTAGAGGAGGTCTCGTCAGTTAACCATTTTACCCTCAAAGCAAATTAACGAATTTCGATTTAACCTGGTATTAGGAATCTATACTGTGTTGCTTCAGCTTGGTTTGCACGTGCACAACATGACATACGTATTCAAAACAAAGCCAATGGAAATCTAGCTGTGTATCGTGAGTGTCGGTTACCCGGAAAGAGTTATTTACATTGATATAATTTACATCTCATACCACATGAGAACATTCCTGCATACCCGTAATTCAAGAGATAATTAAAAATCAAGTTTTCAACTCTTCAGAATCAACTAGGTCTTCCTCTTCAATAAGTATGAAATCTCGCGCAAGACTTCGAACTCTTATTATTATTGAAACATGTGTGAAACTGTTCTTCCGTTTCTTCGCCTTCCAAGCCGCCGACTTTCTCAAATTTATTTTAAATGCGATGTATTTATTTTAAATGTTTCTGACGAGAAGTCTAATGGATTTGTTATTCTTGTCATAGACTGTAACAAAAAACTAAAATATGCATGAGTATAGGTTAAATCAGTTTTAGCACCATCGATTTATTTGAATTATTAAATATTTTCTGCAATATTACAGATGAGCCGGGAAAACGCAGGCTGTATGGGAAATCTGTAGTGGGCAGTGATTAGCCTCCAGTAGCAAAGGTTATAATTGCCCCTCTTCATTTCGTGATTGGCTGGACAGTAGTCTGGAGGGTAACTCCCGTCACCAAGCGTCGCCTATGTTTTTCTTACGCTTAAAGGCTGGAATGTCGAGTGGACCGTGCCCAGGTCTTGCCGAATGATATGTATCGCTTATCTCAACAGTCTGATAAGAGGCTGTGCTTACGTGTCAAATATTAATTTACGTGCTATCTAAGGCATATATCATTCAATTGTATTCACATTTGCTAAAATACTTACATAAAAATATGAAAAATATGATTTTTGGTAATAAAACTTTCAATATAAGCAATAACCATAACGTTACATTGAATTCTGTAAGCTTAAACAGCTGTAAAAAAGTATAGTTATAATTTTTTCCCCTGCATATCCGTTCCATACTCATGATAATGGTGATCTGACAAATTACATAAGGGAGTATTACAGTGTTCATGTGTCAGATTTAATAAACAGAGTTTTTTCTGATTATACCTGTCATAGCTACAGGGCAGCCAATGTTGCACTCCGACAGCAATAGTTTTCCAGGAAAACAATGGGAGTCTTGTTACGAATTTAATTGGATTTTCTCAAACCTAGCTCTCACACCCTGCCTTTATCTGCTCGTTATCCCCACTGAAAATGCAGATGGAATTTCCACTCTAGAAAATATTCGCAAAATGGACAATGAAACTGATTAGCAATTCCGCGGGAAGGAATTAAAACCTTACATAAATAAATAAAAAAGCATACAAAAATTTTGGACAGAACTATAGAGCAGAATTTAAATGGATATTATGGGAACCGGATACATCTGGAACAGGATAGGACAAAATGGCGGGACTTCGTTAATACCATGATAAATTTTCCTATTTCGAAGAAAGTAGATAACTTTTAAAATTAAAAATGAATTTCTGCTACGATTTTTTTTTTTTTGTAGATGTGTATACAACAAACGATTTCGGCACTGATCTGTGGGGAAATCATGAAAGCTTCCAAATAGTCAGTATCAAGACAGAGATTCGAACCCAGCATCTCTGGAATATAAACGAGATGCACTATAGTTCGAGCAAACTTGCTAAAGTTGAAGAATCGTTGAACGCGTGCGCCAAAGGGCCTGTCTCTGTATCCCCCTTTCGCTGCTAGGTAAGGACCTTCCCATAGCAATGAAGAACTGTTGGAGGTGTCGCTTTCTACGCGGTCCGTGTCATGTTAAAAGAAACCAGATGGTTAGTTCCACCCATAACATTTTATGTTTTGAAACTTAACAAGTGTTGAGAGCTGCACTCTAACGCAGTGAAATAGGTGTGATCTACAGCATTACAGATGGCCACAATTATTAAACTTAAGTGTTACTGATATGAATTTAAATATATCAGGGAACGGATAGACCAGAAAGGGAATCTTCGCTTCTTTGTGTGTGATTAACAGTACAAGATCAGATTCCCTATATATGATACCATACGTACCATCAGGTAGTTAGGGAAACCTGTCAGCCTGTCTTACAATTAAAGGCCACACAGGATGCATACAAAGTAAGTGCCCTATCTGCTGTTCATCCTTCCAACTCCACTGAGCAGGGAGAACATGTTCAGTCATGGTCTCTGTGAAGTCGACATGTTGTGCCAAGTAGCTGCGTAAAAAATACTGCAAAAAGTTCCTCCTCTTTCATTTTCTTCTTATTCTTATTCTTATTCTACTTTTCGTATTAGGTTCTCTGACCTGTGCTTATTCAGAACTTTTGGAATTACGTATCTTATATACAGGCGATAGGACTCCTTTGGCGAGTGATCTGTCCTTTCTCAAGGCCATTAACTATGTAGGACAACCCAAACACTGGAGAAACGTGGACAGACATCCATATTTCGAGTGGAATTCAAACCCACGAGCCCAGTATCCGAGCGGTATAAGACAGTTCGTGTACGCGGGTCCAAACACGGCGGAGGTCGTGGAACTTTTAAGGGCGGAAAAATTCAGGGAACGAGTCCTCCGGGAGGGACTTTAAGCCGTGTGTCCCGTGTCGTAGATTTACGGCACGTAAAAGAACCTCGTGTCTCTAGGAGACCTCTGAGCTAAATTACAGGCCCTTTCCCGCCCAAGTAGTCTCCAATGCCTCTGGTGGATGGGGGAAGCATCAAGGTACCGAGGGCCGACCTCGTTGGCTCTACGGGGGCTGATGGCACGTACCGTTACCGGTAGGGTATGGCGACAGTAGAAATTAAAGGGGGACGCACAATGGACCAATAACTGGTCTAAGTGCATGGGGAAACCCACCCCCTCTCATAATACGAATAAGAATAGACCGCGCAGCCACTGTGATCGACACGAAACATTTTGTTTTCTGTAATTAATTCTCGGCAGTGTTGTCTATCAAAGAGCAATTACTTTACAGAATAAACAAGACCGAAAATAATAATTGGAGGACCGTAGAGAAAACAATGAAGAAATTACGTGACTATAAAGGGGGTACAATATTCTGATATCACTACAGCCATAACAAATTATGTTTTTTCTTAGATTACTTAACGAAACGTCCTAAAATGTATAGGTTTTATAAAACAAAATGTGAAAACGACTAAGAGAAGGCAGAGAGAAGTGGGTTTATAAAGACACGCATGAGGATTTTAAAAAAATTGTGTCAACTGTTCTCGTCAGAGGCCAAGATTGGCCAAGCGTGACGGTCAGTTTTACAGTAGCGAGGAGCCACAAGACTTGTGGTCACTCCCAACGTCCTACGGACCAAGTCAGCGGAACGAAAAAAAAAAAACACAGTAACATTTCGTTATGGGCCTGCCTGGTCACGACCACAATGACGTAAACTACAGCTCTGTGGAAACTCACCGATCCATTGTTTTGTCCTGATGATGTTACGGTATCTGCGCTTGTACTCACCTGTAAAGAAACGTGTGGATTAATGTAACATCTACGTAGGGAAAATAAATTGTTGTGGAAGCGTTCCTAAGTAACAGAAAGTTCTAGTAATAAATTTACTGTGAGGACTGACAATATATAAGTTAATATTTAAATTACAATTTGCATCAGGAATAAATCAATGAATAAGAAATATTTCCCACAGTATAAGCAAGCAAAGAGGAAACAAAACGAAATAAGCATGAAAGGAATCTCTACTCGGCAAACACCGTGAGAGGACAAGTTTGTGACAGACACCGTACGCACTGCATAACTTGTAATATGAATAGATAAATGCTGTGCCCTACGGCTGCGCGGTCTATTAACTTGAACATAGGAGTCGAGAGTTCGAATCCACTTGGAGGCACACTTTTTACAACTTTTTTGTATAGGTTTCCATCCTTGCAGACCTGCTGATGGGCTTACGAAGAATTTAATAATAATAATAATAATAATAATAATAATAATAATAATAATGAGAGGGTTGAGAAAATATTTGGAACTAATTCCTGGTAAGCACTCCATAGATTCACTGCAAAAAAACAGCTATCCTGGGAACATCACACATACTATGGAAAGTGCTACAGTGCGAAGCTTGAAGCCTGAGTGGTGAGGTGCATCACTGGTTCAAGAAAAGGAATACCAGGAAATAAACCTGTGACAAGAGATGATGATGATGATAATAATAATAATAATAATAATAATAATAATAATAATAATAATAATAATAATAATAATAATAATAATAATAAGGTAAAATTATCGCTGTAACAGGCCGTGAAGGCCCATTGATTTGTGAGACGTCGAGGCTCCCATATTTTCTAGACAATCGGTTAACAGATGGAGGTGAGGTTGTCAGACTTGCGCGCCGGTCACCCTTTACCCACATGAAGATTCCTGACACTCATTTCTGTTAGAGATCCAGTCGACCCCAGGGCCATAGTGCGGCTGGAAAAATTAGGTTAATTGAAAATTTAATGACCTCATCGAGAATTGAAACCGCGACCTTCCGACTTATGATAGCACAGTGCCTTAACCAACTGTGCTACCGCGTGCCCCAATAACGATAGCAACTACAGTTCATTTACATAGACGTACGAAAATGTAAACCCTTTAACACATGGCTGCCGCACTGCTGCAATTGCAGCTACTGCTCTCTGTATTCGCAAAGCGACTCACGTGCCCTGAAGATGGAGGCGATACGTTCCTCCGAAACGTCAGTGAAAACCAAGAATACACGGCGCCAGATCCCAGAAGACGACTTTCTTCATAGTCATCGCCGTGAAAAACTCAAAACTTCTATATTTTACTGTTTTCCTCAACTTATTTTCCTCTTTGCACCTGACTAAAATCAGGCATTCTCCCGTATTCTTTATATATGCAAGAAAGGTTTACGAAAAGTACAAAGGGAAAATCAGCCTCTAGCGGAAATGAGTACAAGGAATATTCTTGGGAGTAAAGCGCGGCCGGCGCGCAGGGCTGACAACCTTGTCGCCATCTATGAGCCGATTGTCTAGAAAATGTGGGAAAGGAAAATGTGGAAGAAGGGTTAGTTACTGCCGTGTTCTCAGGGAGGGGGATGTCAAAACAAGTACACAATTTATCACGAATAGATGGACTCTCGGCATTCTAATGGTACTAAACCAATAATAATGGGATGTTCTGAGTAGGTTGTCTTTTTGGAGCCCACTTATTCGTGTAACACTACAATTACGTCTGTGTTTTCAATAAGGTTACAGATAGGTTTTGAAATACATTGAAAGAAGAAAAGAGCAGGCTTCGCTTCATTCCTTAACATATCCCTTTCGGCTACTTAGATTGTCACATGCAATATCTATTCTAAAAACAATTCTCCGAAATTTGCGTTGGAATTGTATCCAGGAATCTTCGAATGTAAAATGCAGCAAATTAACTCAAGTAGTAGGCCGTGTTATAGATCTAACCCGCTGGTTTCCCACAGCGGCGAAACAGAGAGTAAACTGAGCACCCGCGGTCTCATTAAGTCAGCACTTTAGTAACATATTACTATTTTCGGGGTGAATAAAAACTCCGTAACTAAAATGGTCAAGTTTCGAACACACTTCGGCTTATTAAAATTTGTTTCCGCCACACGTTTACCTGCGTCGAAGAAACTGAAATTAATCTGAAAGACGCATCCATTAAAATAAGAAGGAATGAATTTTATATTTCTTACTTGGAAGACAGAATATCGGCACCACTGGGTCTCAAAATATTGGACATTACACTCTCTCGTTACATCCTTCCCCTTTAGGTCTGCCGAATTTATTTATGGTTATTTCATGTTTTCCCTTTTTAATTAAACGATACATATAGCTGTAGACTACACCTTCTGTCTTCCCGATTCAAATAATAACTACTTTCAGTATCACCAGCTGCTAGGCCGCGCCATAGCTCAAGCGGTTAGTCGCTGGCTTCCCACCGCGGCGGCCCGGGTTCCACCCCGGGTCTGGTCAAGTGGGATTTGTGGTGGACAAAGTGGCGCTGGGGCGGGTTTTTCTCCGAGTACTTCGGTATCCCTTGGCAATCTTCATTCCACCAAATTTTCCATCATCATAATCACCCTGGGCAGGCTACAATAGGCTAATCAGTGGCCGCCGCGCCGAGTGGACCCAGTTGGACTCCACCCCCCACTAAGCGAAATAATCACCAGTTGTTAGCAACATATATTAAGGTAAAGCCCCTGTGCATGACTAATTAAGAACTACACCATGAAGACGTATGGGGCAGTTGATGTGTAGATGAATTTGGCATTAGTTGGAAGTGAGTGGTCAGGCTCACGTCCCGGCCGGTTTACCCTCCGAGAAGGAGCCCCGGTACCCACTGGATATATGGCTGGGTGGGACCCAGAGCCAGGAATCAGCCTTCTACCCACACAGAGAACAACAGAAACAGAATAAACGCATACTGACATCCACGTCTCGAGTGGGTTTCGAACCCACAACCCCAGTGTTGAAGAGGACGAAGACAGTTCTTGCCTTAGACTGCGCGGCCACTGAGATCAGCACCACTTAGGAATGCTCTCCAAAACTCAAATGCTCTGAACACTCTGCTCGTGCATATACAGTAACTGAGCATTCACTGGCCAAGACTGCAGCCACTCCGGAGTGACTACTGAAGAGTACAATCTTCTGGGTTATGAAACCGTGTAATTGGTAGGCGGTTAGCTATATTTCGGAGAAACCTGTTGCTTGTATCTACAGAACAACGAAAGCATTACGTAAAATGTGTTATAAGAAACATAAATAATCCCCAAAACGTACAGGGTGTCCGGAAGAAAGGTATCCAAAATAAAATAATTATATCTTAGAAAGATTTTAATATACCAATTTATGGATTAAACCACTACAAAGGGAATATCAAAGTATTTTTTTTTCTGATTACATAGCTTTCTCAGTAAATTTCAACGTGGGCTCCCTAGGTGGCACGACAAATATCCAGACGATCCAGCATGTTTGGTGTTACCGCAGCCACAGCGTCCCTTGTGCGGGCTTTCAGGTGTTGCAGGTCGTTGATCTTAACCTGGTAAAAAATGTTCTTCACATAACCCCACCAGACAAAATTCAGTGGGGTTAAATCTGGCGACCTACACGGCCAAGCAACTGATCCACTTCTGCCGATCCATATCCTAGGAATCATCTCTGTCCACATGATTCCTAACATGATGGCAGAAATGTGGTGGCGCATGCGCGAAAGCGGGGCATGAAAAAATAAACTTACAGGGGTTTCATTTCCAATGATATAAACCGGATACGTGTATGACAATTACTTTCCGAGGTACAATTTTTTTTATTTTGGATACGTTTCATCCGGACATCCGATATTTCTGTAAATTGTCATCAACACTATACATCGAGAGCTGACCCTGTACAAACCGAACCTCACACTGCACCTCATATTATCAGTGCAAAGGTTCAACATGAATACGTGTGATAAAGATAATTCGTGTGTGAGAGAAATATGAAATTAACTGTGTATTCATCTTTCATCAACCATCCGAATTTTGTCACCACTTTCAAGCATTTCATAATAACTATATAATGGGTGATAGTTCGACGCGCTAGAGGTTGAGGAAGGTAATTACAGAAACACAAACAATTGCCTCATTTGTCATTTTGACAGAAAGGGGTCTATACTCATGTACAACACAGGTATAACATTATGTCAATGTCGTGACAGAAACATCGTCCATTCTTCTTCGTTCCCGCAATTTCCTCCACATGTATTTCGTCTTGTTACTTGAATAACAAACGAATGCATTAAATGCCCTTTTCTAGTTACATTAATATTACAGATACATTACAACCACGCACAGCTAGATGCTAATGCAGTTAATCTATTTACAGATGACACTAATTAGATTTTAAGTGTTACCTTGGGGCGAAAACAGACGAGGAAACTTTATAATATTGCCCTTGCAGCCTCAAATTCTGAATCAATAGAACATCGTTAAGTAAATGTAGCAAAGGGGCTATATCCGGTACAGAGCATATAAAGGAAGGGGTCTGATTCCTTACGTCATCACTATCTGTATACGTACCTGAAGTTCACCCGGACTACATAAAAATACATTTCAGAGATAAAACTTGGCCAAAGCTTTAAGCATAAAACTTGAATGAAATGTAGTATACGAATATAAACTTTGCGTTCCTGTGGTCTCTGACAACATATACGTTAGTCTAGCAGGTGGTTACAGACTATTCGGAGGGATATGCTGTCTTCATCATGGAAACTTGAAAATGAAGCAAACATGCTCCTCCGAAATGCTGGTAACCACCCACAAACTACGCAGCATCACGACCTCGAAGTTCACAATATTAATCTTTACGGCCGTGAAAACATGAAATATAAAATAGCAAAGAAATTGTATTCGAGAACTGGAATATATGAATGGATATAGGCATTCACCCCGAAACGTGTTCCCCTCAAAAAGAACTGTCATTCAAAACTGCAAATATGTCACATGGGCCTGATATTAATTGCCCAAAAATCATCATACAGAATTATTTCGAATACAGTCAGTGACATTGATTTAATCTTCAAATTGGTAACTTTTGTTCTACAGACGTTTATGATAATATGGATGACAGAAATAGTATTTATATGGTAGTCTTCTTCAGATGTCAAGGATTAGACCCTTTGATGTCTTTCGATTCAGAATCAGTTCTTACAGTACGAATATTTGAAATATTTTGTAGCATCCCTCGACGGGGGATCAGCAATCCCATAAGATCTGAATCTACACAGGAAATCACAATAAAATGAAGGCGGGAGATAATATATTCGTGCTTCGAATAGGATATAAAACTACGATTTCAGTTGTTACCTACCAGTTTTCAGCCTGGGCAACTCTAGTCGCATTCGGCAAATTTTATTACTAAAGTGCATTAAGTTATATATTCAAGCAATTAGTACAACTTCATATAATTTTTTTTTTAATTCGCATAGTGGGGGTGGAGTCCAACTGGATCCACTCGGCACGCCGGCCACTGATTGGCCTATTGTACCTGCCCCGGGTGATTATGATGATGAAAAATTTGGTGGAATGAAGATTGGCAGGGGGAACCGAAGTAGTCGGAGAAAACCGGCCCCAGAGCCACTCTGTCCACCACAAATCCCACTTGACCAGACCCGGGATCGAACCCGGGCCGCCGCGGTGGGAAGCCAGCGACTAACCGCTTGAGCTAAAGCACAATTGACCATTGAAGGTGGCAGTGTTAGGGCCAGTTTTATGACTGACCCCTCATATTCAACCGCTTGAGTATGGCGCGGCCACATATGCATATAATGTTCAAGAAATGCTTGTTAAACTTAATAACAGCAAGATCGAAGGCAGGAAAAAATGATAAAAGGCCAGAGCCAATGAGAACGAGCCACCGTATCCGATTACTTCACCATCATACTGCATTAATAAAATTCTCTCCTCTGAGAGAGCCCGCCGACTTACTTCAAGAATGAAAACAGAAGAAACGAAAGTTCGAGGATACATTCTGCATAAAATAGGCCACTTTATTTCAAGACCTCACAAAGCAAATTGTGTGTTGAGAAGCATGTGCGAAACATGTGATGTTTATACATGTTCGTAGAGTTCTGCACAGATGAACAATGTCTACCATTAACGTGATAGAGGCCGGTACCTACATAACAGCTAGACCTGAGGGCCAAAAGCCGCAACCCGATTCGAAACATCAGCACGAAGCAGATGAACGCCATGCATTACTCAACGCTTCCATAATGCCAGTCCCTTAGGCACTGTTTTCAAAATTAAACTGCACATCGATTTTGCATTATAGAGTTATATGCTCAGCAGCACAGAACACGGAAAGGAATGAGCAACGTGGAGTCATGACACAGTCATTTCGGTATACAAGAGGCTTGGAACGGGTTCAGTTATCTTGCGTGATAAATATAAGTCAACACATTAACTGAACAAAAAGAATACCCATAAAAGAAGATCATTCAGTCTTGAACCCTTCTCATGTTTCGCTGCATGAGCTTGTAGATCTATAAGAATTAGTGGAACATAGCTGCAAAAAATCACATAATACCACTATTTATTGGTTTGGTCTTCATGCCCACTTAAAGTGTAAAGGTAAAGTTGTCCCATGAAGACGTATGGTGAAGTGGATGTATAGACCAACGTTTTCTTTCCCTCGACACTTGGAGGTGAGTGGTTAGCTTCACACCCCGGCAGCTTTACCCCCAGGGAAACAGCCCCCGGTACCCATTGGATAGGAGGCTGGGTGGACCCCACAGCCGGTCTGGACGACATGGACAAGTGAAAAATTTTCCCACACTGGGACTCGAACTCCGACCCCTCGGTCGACCAAACCGTAGCCAGTCGCTATACCGACTGCACTATCATAAAAAGATGCTGTTTGCGTCGCTTATCTCTACACATCGACATACACACCTGAGGTATCGAAATTAAACGAGACAGCGATTTGGATACGAATTCTGATAGATAACTGCGACCCGATCGCGTATTTCTCTACTGTTCGAGAGCTGTCAGTAAGCAGGCTATAACACATTACGTATGCACTGTACTCTGTACTTTATTCCTAGGTCCCGTCCTACTGCCTCACAAATATCTAGCAGGATGCAAAACTGTTGCATGTCTAAGGGCGCGGGAGGACAATCATTGTACTGGTAGCGAGAACTGAACTTCTTTGAGTTACGGCTTTTGGCATTACTAGAAGTAAATCTTGTAATTCTATTTTCACGGGGTTAAGTGGTAAGCCGGTCCAAATGGCGCGACGCGTATTTCAAAACTCAAAATACGATAACCTTCACAGATGCTGGAATAAAATGAGAAATATTATAAGATGTTTTACGAAGAAATTATTTACCTCAAGGCAAGTGAAATGGACATGAGAAAGAAATGAAGTCGCTGGAAAGAACATAAAGGAATTATTGCTGACAATACAGTGACAAAAAGTATTAGTAACTTAGAATGCTTATGTAGAGTTACATCTTCTGTATTATAACGCAATGTAGTAATTACAAAACAAATTCTGCAGTACTCGTATACAGAAATTACATATGATTAGATGCATTTATTTTGAAAAATTTCGTTTAATTTATTTAATGTGTTAAAATTTTGAACGTTGGGTTTTAGATCAAAATTGGCATGGCTGATAGCCCGAGAAGACTATAGCACATTCATTTGCAGAGAGAGAGAACTTCAAATTTAACATAATTTATTTTAGTCAAAAAGCCAACACGTTTCGAGAACACAGAGTCAAGTAGTATTCTTCAGGGTTAATCTGAAAATAAGTATACATCACTCAAGTTTCAGCATTGTCAACGCCAAACAATCCCTCAATGCACTTTAGTGTACAAAGCTTTTTGATTAAGGTTACACTGTTCTGTAGAGCGCAAAGCATTATTAATTAGGCTTACAGCGCTATGCCTCAACATGTTGCAGCTCACTGCACGCCACTCGCCAACGGACGATCCATCCTGTTCTCACCTCTCGGAATAGACACGCCTCTTTCTAGATGTTACAAAGTAACTCTAATCCATCACACAGGCAAACCTGCTTTTTTGCGTTGGATTCTTAGCTCACGTAATGAAGCTGCTTCAACTACAGGGGTTATGCAGCCAGAAGTCAGATAGGAAGAAATATAAACAGTTGGCAGACAAGAGAAAAAAGCGGTTATCATGTAAAGTTTCAAAGAAATATTCCAGCATCTGACACTGAGATTAAAAACAGGAAAGAGATTAGGACTATAGTCAGCATAACCGGGCGCCTCAGGATCAGAAGTCACAGTGTTATTGGAACACCAACATCCAACAGCATGCGACTTTTATATTTTGCACTAAACGCCACAGGTTAGTGTGTAAGACTCAAATTCGAAAGGCCATGTTTTGAAATTCGGCCTGGAATCGGGCTATGTTGACAGGGCTTTCGTGGTCATTTCAGTCCCTCCAGTAAAAGCCGCGGCAATATCTTAAATGAGGCCATGACATTTCCTCCCACAATCTTTTCAATTAATTTCTCACTGATCAACCAACTATTCGACTGCATATACTTTGAGATACTAACAGCGTATTTAAATAAAAAAATAATAAATATACTTTTTGGATAGTAGAACAGCAAGCTTAAACAACTTAGCAGTTTGAATCTACATAGCTAGGAATAAGAACGAAGCAGAATTCATGTGAGAGCTCTGCTTACTAGTGAATCTGACACTGTTCCAGTATTCTAAACTCTAAACATAGTAGAATGCGGCGGCCAGGGTTCGATCCAGGGTCTGGTTAAGTGGGATTTGTGGTGGACAAAGTGGCGATGGGGCACAGTTTCTCCGAGTACTTCGGTTTCCCCTGCCAATCTTCATTTCACTAATTGCTCCACAATCACCCTCGCCTATCATCTGGGGCTGGTACAATAAGCCAGAAGTGGCCGCAGTACAGAGACTTAGTCCCACCTCACTAGCAATAAAAAAAAATAATATAAATTTACTTGTTTTCACATTTATGGTGTGAGACTGGGTGAGTACCATCTACTATCTACTAAAATTCTTGGCGTAACAACCTTGATGCTAATATGTAAGGTTTAAAGCTATAACATAACGAAAACAAGATTGAAATGACGAGCAGCAAATCTAAATGTAAATTACTAAAGCGAATAAAATATACCAAATTAATGTCTGGCCTACGATCAAATAGCATTTTTATATTACTCTTAGCTGGAAGAATTTCGTGCTGCTGTAATCATTAACATTGGGTAAGAGTTAGCAGTTTCCTTGGGTCCATCCTGAATTTTAGTGTAGATATTTTAGTTAGTTGGTACACGATCTGGCTTATTAGGCTGGCCCTGCAAGCAACACATTAATTTAAAATTAATGAACAAATAAGTGGTGCTTTGTGATCATCTCAATTCATATTAATAATGGTCAAAATTCATAACTAAATGCAACAGCGGTTTTTTTAAATATTCCTAATCAGAATTTATATTCTGAATGGTTGTCTCATTCAAAGGTTTCTTCCTATTTAAACGTTCAGCTCATTAACACAGCCGAAAAGAGTCATTTGTGAGCAAAAGCTTGCTTCAGCTTCACACATGGCGAACACAGTGGCCGCGCGGTCTAAGGCACAAAAACACTGGAATCGTGGGCTCGAATACTACTAGAGGCATGGATGCTTTTCTGCAGTTGTCCTGTGTAGGTAGCGGCCTTGCGACGGGCTGATCCCCCGCCCATGTAATCCTAACAACTCTCTACAAGGTTCGTAATTTCAGAATTAATTAATTCTGAATGGCCAGGAGACAGAGGGCCTAATCAGAAAAGTTAAGGGAAAAAATGAACTTCATAAATACACATAATATAATCTCTGATTCTGGTTTTACGTCCTGAAAATAATTCTGGGTGTTTAGTGCTTTTAGTTTTAACACTTCTCATTTACTGCAGGCAATACGCATGGCACTAGTAATAAGAAACAGAGTGTCTCTCCTCTAATATGGGTGTTTCTGATGTGATACAATATGAATGTTGTGCCTTCATGTCACCTATGAATGTAGTTCACCCACGAATTGTATGCTCCAAAGAAAATGCATTATAGTAGTCCCGATTGGCAGAAATTTTGAGACTGCTGGTCTCGGTTCCACGGAAGAAGAAGGCGTGATTTCTGGTTCTTTTAACATGTGCGTTAAAATCAACATCACATACAGCTAAACGAGTAGGAAGAACTCAGCTAATTTCGCAGTCCGATTAATTCCACAATGTCCAGACAATGATTCTATTGTGCGTCAGACCTATACAAATAGGTCACCTGGCATGCAGGCTTCATAGGGCCTTGTAAACATACAAAAAAGCGGAATATATTGTAACGCTATTTATGCAAACCATATGGAAATCTAATTAATTATAAAACGACTGCAACCAATGCTGCTGTTTCTTACACATTTTAAGTTTATTGCAAATATGTTCATACACGTGCTTACTGATTTGAATTAATCGACGTGCATGAGTGGATTTAATATGAGATTTTCTTTACTGACACACACCCGTTTTGCACTTCTAAATAGTCTTCCTCTTCCTTGTACCTTACTTAACGACGCTGTCAGCATCTTGATCACACCGCGTCGGTCCGAAGTAAACAGAGCAATCATTAGGGCGCTAGGATTCGTAACTTCCGAATCTGGATACTCCGTAGTTTGAAATGTTGAAAACACAACTCCGTGGCCTGTAGTTCGCAAGCGAACTCTACCGACCGAGCGACCGCCGCTTGTCGGCGAAGTTAGTGCCAACTCTAGCGGATGGAGAGTGTCGCGTGGTCAGCGCAACGGTTTCCCACGACCGTTAATCTCGGTTTTCTAGACCGGAGCCGCTATTTCTTCAATTATACTCACAAGGCTGAGTAGACCCTGTTCCAGACCCACTACTTCTCAGAAAATCTGGTAGCCCCAGGAATCGAATCTGGGACCCGTGGATCTGTAGCCAGGAACTCTGACCACTAGAGAACAGAGGCGGTCTGCAAATCAGAAACTGCAAACAAATGCTGCTGCCAAGAGTTGATAAAATTCTACACTGTACCATTCATTAGTCCGTACTGATACAAGAGTACGTTTGCATGTTATACAGGCTGCCACCAAACCAGGAAAAAGAAAGATTTTTTAAGAACGACACGAAAGCTGCGGTTGGATGATTTTTGAGGTTCGGGTGAGCAATGAACAAGGTCTAGAACAAGAAGATGATTCCACCCTCAACAGTCGTAAGAAAAGGCTGTTGACTTCACCCTCATCTGAGAACTGCAAATTTTTAAAAGAGGAATGGCATTGGTTTGACCTCGGAGGAAGAGACTGAGAGTATTAGCTACATAACTGAGATGCAGCCCATTGGTTTCGGACTTAGTGCAACGGATGTGAGGAGTCGTGTTTCAGATTACAAAGAAAAGAACGCTTCACTATATGCCCCCAATTTCGTGCGTTTCATTTGTGATGAAGAATCCATACAAAGAATGTAAATTTTCGTCAACAATATTCTTCAAAGTAGTATTATTTGCGAATGACTAAAAATTGAATATACTCGTACATATGTGCATGCCCCCCAAAGGTGTCTCCACCTTGTCGTGGTGATGGGGCTTGCGTGATTCTGTGACCTGAAGAGCTATGCCGGCGGTAGTTTAACTACCGGTAGGGTCACCCATGCAAGAAAGGTCAAAGGGTAGAGTCCAGACTAAGAGAGACACCCTGGCCTTCCATTTCGAGGGTTGGGCATGAGGCTAACAACCTCATCCTGCAAAATAATTTTGTTCAGAAACCTAACAACCAGCCTGGGGTGACATCATGCGTGGGTCCATTCCTATGGCAGCACGCACTGGTTGTAGAGACTGGTTGTAGAGGAGGCCAAGGCTCACACAGGGCCGCGCCATAGCTCAAGCGGTTAGTCGCTGGTTTCCCACCGCAGCGGCCCGGTTTCGATCCCGGGTCTGGTCAAGTGGGATTTGTGGTGGACAAAGTGGCGCTGGGGCAGCTTTTCTCCGAGTACTTCGGTTTCCCCTGCCAATCTTCATTCCACCAATTGCTCCACAATCACCCTCACCTATCATCTGGGGCTGGTACACTAGGCCAGAAGTAGCCGCAGTACAAGGGACTTAGTACCACTCCACAAGCAATAAAGAAAAAAAGGCTCACACAAGGCTGTAGCGCCGAGTGGTCGGTCGGTAGGTATGTGCATAAATATACCTATAAAAGAATTATCCTAATAGCACTGAGGAATTATCATGATAATTATGAAATTATCTGTTCTGCAGAATAAATATTATATCCCATATATTAATTGTTAATTTGATAGCGCAATTACGGTAATGACGCTCGATTCTATGCATTCGTGTACGGAATTGCTTCAGAATTATAACCTGCCTGTGTGGCGTATCTCATTCATGAATCTGTGGACCCAGTGACTGAGATTAGCTCTATCTAGCGGACCCATCTGAGCAATGCTTCCCCACAATTTCACCTGAGGATGGAAACAGACACAACTTCCGAAATGTTGGGTTCCTTCCATTATTAGACAATGCACTACGTCAAAAAGCTCAGTAATTCTGAGCGTGAGACACCATCGTCGGACCTCTGTATAATTAATCTTTCATTGTCAGCTCAGTATGAATCAGGAAATTGAAATCAGATACCTAGAAGCATCGGACCTCACCTGATTCATACACCGACCGCCTCTGTGGTCTAGTGGTCAGAGTTCCTGGCTACAGATCCAGGTCTCGGGTTCGATTCCAGGCGCTACCAGATTTTCTGAGAAGTAGTGGGTTTGGAACGGGGTCCACTCAGCCTCGTGAGGATAACTGAGGAACTACTTGAGTGGAAAAATAGCGTCTCCGTTCTAGAAAACGGAGATTAACGGCCGTGGAGAACCGTTGCGCTGACTACGTGACACCCTATATCAGCAAAAGTTGGCACTAAATTCGCCGACAAGCAGCGGTCGCACGGTCGGTATAGTTCGCTTGCGGGCTACAGGCCACGGAGTTTGTTATGTTTTGATTGTAACCTGTGTATTACACGCAACATCAACCCATTTCAGAGACAAGGCTGATGTGCGAGCAAGTCGAACTCTCAGAGCCGCTGAGATCTGTAAGCGGAATGCAAACTTCTCATTATTTGAACATGAAAAACGAGGCAAAGCGCAATCTTCTTTTACGCTAAAAACTGTTTTATTATTCCTGAAACAAAAGACAATTACTATTTATAATGGATCTGTATAAACTTCTTAGTTTAAGCTTTAAAATCTTGAATTAATTCACTGTCTGTTAAAACTTTTTCCACCCACATCTAATAAAAACAATGCAGAAAGAAAATTAATGACTGTTGATTGTAGTCATCTTGACTTCGTTCCTTTCTGTAGGAAATCTCTCAGCTTGAAGTTTTTGGATTATTTAAATATTCTCGGATACTGTCATTCGTTAATGAAGCAGTGCGGGATTTCCTTGGAAAAACCATCCTTCTCCTGTCGCTGAGCCAAAGAATTTTCATTTTTCCTTGATATTAACTGCAAAGTTTCTTTCCTTGAAATCCTCTACGGCCATTTAAAAACGTTTCTTGTTTCCATTATTATTATTATTATTATTATTATTATTAATGTTGTTTGTTTAATTGTCTGCATTAATGTGTTTTTCCTCCAGTGCTTGCTGTAGTATGTATTTGACTTTATGTTGTGATTGTCCATAATGTAATTATTTGTTTTACACTGTGCTCTGTCTGTAATTGGCCTTGCGGCTGTTGATTCGGCACAAAATAATAAAGAATTGAATTGAATTAATATTACTGGCCCTTAGCTCTTGACTCGGCATATAAATAGTAAAGAAACTATCTGAATTATTATTCAGTCAGCATTGTCACATTACTGTACTGAATTTATACAGGAATCAGTGCTCTCTACCATCCCTCGAAACGGAATAATAATTTGGATAACCGGATTAAAAATTAATCCTTCATAATTCACGGAATGCCTAATATTTCTCTTGAAGTCAAAGTAAAATAAATTTATGTCTCTGTGCTTTACAACAAAACCATGCGGCGAACACTTGAGTCTGAGACAGACGAAGTAACAGCGGAATGGATTAAATCACAGAAGAGGAAATTTCACAGATGATTGTTTGCAGACAGTACTTTTACTGCATCAGAAGTAATGAGGGACTTCTATTGGTAATGCACAGTGCAGGAAACATATGAATGCAAAACGAGTTTCGGTTGTAAACTCTTATATGAGGAGATAACTGAAGGGTACAGGCCTATGAGTAAACTTGGAAGAGAATAGTTACTATAGGATTCTGACGATGGTGTATAACACACTGATATGTTGGGATTTTGGACTTTATCCATCGTCCTGGTTTTTAAGATAACAAATAAAAACACGACGTGGTCCAGTGATTGAGGCTAGCTCTTTCTAAGGGACCCAACTGAATAGGTGTTTTCCTTCACCTGAGGACGGAAACAGATCCAGTTTCCGAAACGTCGTGTTTTTATTTGTTATCTTAAAAACCAGGACGATGGATAAAGTCCAAAATCCCAACATATCATTGGAAGAGAATATTACATCGTAAAATGGATCTTAAAAAATAGTATACTAATACGTATTGAATTGTGCTGTCCCAAGATAGAGTTGAATGATGAACTCTGCGAAGAAGGTACCTAGAAGGCTACCTAGATCATAAACAGGAAATATTTCGATTAGCTGAATAAATCACCAATTTATCGATGCAAAACACGACATGGTTTGTTGTGGGGTTAGCAATCAGAACAACAACGGTAAGTTGATGAGGACAATAACGAAGATGGTGACACCTTACAGCAATATCCGTTAACATATGTATATCCTAACGTTAAGCCATAAAATTTTGGTGAAAGACTTGTTATATTTATTAAACAGAATTTCTCTGAATGAAGAATCTTATCAAATGTCCAGGCATGGTCCAGTAGGACTAGTTAACGTAAACCACAAAATCAATAGGTTTGGGGTTGTACTGCTGTTTCGCTATGTACCGAGAATCATTTTGTGGTATAAGTGAATCAAATCTTGCTGACAGAATATGGTCTGGCTCAATAGCTCTGTCAGACAAGTCCTGTGGGAAATACCATAACATCAACATTGTCTGTTCCTTTGTGGTTCTGGCTCAGTGCTGTGGTTACGCACAAGAGCTGAATCTGTCTGGGATGTCTCCAGTTCTAAATAAATTTTAATGTATATTTTAGAAACTATATATGCAAATTTAATCAGTGGACAAGCAAAATACGTTTAGATAATGAATTTATTCAGGACCAGCCAACTCTCCGCCATCTTAAAATAAGTTATTCTGAAAGAGCGACATTTCTTTTATCCCATACTTGCCTACACTACGAGGAACAGATAGAATTCATACATTGCCATTTAATAAAGTTTATAGAAAACGAACACAATAAGAAAAAGACGGTAAAACTATTCCTGTAACAGGATGTGGAAGCCAATAGGATTATGATACGTCAAGGCTCCCACATTTCCTAGATTGGCTCACAGATGGCGGCGAGGTCAGCCTTACGCGCCGGCCGCCCTTTACCCCCAGGAATAGTCCTGGTACTCATTTCTGTTAGAGGTTGAGTCGACCCCAGGGCCATAGTGCGGCTGGAAGGATTAGGCAAATTGCAAACTCCAATGATTTCATCGAGAATCGGAACAGCGACCTTCCGGCTTGTAGCACAGTGCCCCAACCAACTGCGCTACCGCGTGTCCCCAACTTCTGAATTCACATATGAAAATCACTGCATGCCTGTCACAAACAAACAGCTACACAAGTCAACTGAATTAAGGTTAAGAAGGCGGAAGCGTACGATACCACACGCCTTTTCTGCTACTTGCTATCGCGGTGTAATTGACAGTCTAGCGACTTTCAGGCAGGCAGAACGGAAGGAGACGAAGAAAGGGGTCTATATATTTCAAAAGAATTTAATCATTAAATCTTCCACATATTAGGAATAAAGTTTAACCAGTTTAAATCTGGTCACTTAAGTCTGAATACATTCTTTGTATTGAGCATGTAATGCAGTGGCAAGGTCGCATTTATCCATCTTTTGCTCCATCAATATGTACTACACACGAAACGACTAAATGAATTTCCGTGAATTATGTTATACGGGATAATATTCATCATATTCCTGCCAGCAGTGCATACCTGTATATACATATCGCCCTGGACAGCAATTTCTACCCGCTGGAAATAGTGTTGCGTTGACAGGAATATAATAAACATTATCTATAGCGATTTACACAACAGGATGCTACAAGGTACCCATAATAGTATATGGGGATCGATAAAACGTTGATGGGCGGATCTGAGTTTTGTGAACAAATACAATGCAATTAAATATTCATAAAAATTAAGAGTTTTTCCAAAATTCTGCTGGTCATAATATTAAAATATTAGGAGAATTCTATTCATACTGAGTTAACTCTGAATCACCAAAAATATTTGTCTTTTTTGCGGTTTCTGCCAGGAGAAACTACACAGAAACTAAGTGCAATGGGACTGAAAATTCCCGACGATTATACTTTTATATTACGTCATTAAAATACGCTATTGTTTTTAGAGTATGTCAAGGTCTTTCATTCGTCCTAAAATTATTACCGAGGAAATTACAGCCGATCGTGGTAGATAATCCACAATTCAACACAACTATCACGAGTCGCTTCACACACCCTTCAAGTGTAGTACGTAAGACGTTACATCCATTATAAAAATGTTATCAAAATTTGAGAGGATTTGGATCTAAACACATTTTATATTTTCATCCAATTATTTCTACAAGAATGTGTTGTTAATAACCATATTCTTATGATAGTATTATCAATCTACCAAAGTGTCACTTGTCCATGACACCACAAAAATTACTGGAAACACAGATGTCAGGAATAATGTATATATATATATAATCGGATAACTTTAAGTTTTAAAAATGAAGCAAATTAAAGCAATTTCTAATAAAACAGGATCAGAAGGGAAAACCAAATAACATATACATATGAGACTTATCATATGGAGAGAGCAGCAATTTATGGTAAAAGTTACGCTTGTAGAGCAGAGTGCAATGAACAAAATGGCGTAAGTAATTCCAAAATCATTAATTATTCTATCATGGACGCTACATGCTCCCGACAGTGTCAACGTCTGCTCTTAATTAACTAAGCAACAAGTCACAAAGACGTATGAGTCAAGGTAAAGCTCCAGCGTTCTTAACCTCCGTACTAGATGGAAGTGAGTCGTTAGTTTCACGTCCCGACCGCTTTACACCCGGGAATGCAGCTCCCTGTACCTGTTCAGTAGAAGGCTGGGTGTACTCCAGAGCCGGTCTGGGTGCTGTGGAGTTGAGAAAAGCATATTGCCCCTGCCGAGAATTGAACTTCGGTCAGTAGCCTGTTACCATACCGACTGAGTCATCTCGTCTCCTACTGACAGCATCGCTAAAGACCAAACTTAAAATACTTAAGTGGCTTCGAATTCATTGCACAATTTTCAGACTTAAACTTCAGCTTTACAGCGTTCGAGAATGGGACGCTTAGGACTGTAGAGTCATACAGTGAAAGGATGACGGGAAACCAAAGACTGAGGAGTTCCGACAAACTTTATAAGGGTGACCAAATTACGGGTACGAGATGGGTGGGTTTCAGTCCGCAGGCGAACTATACCGACCGAGGGAGCGATCTCCGCTTTGTCGGCGAAGTTAGTGCCAACTTTAGCGGATAGAGGGTGTCGCGTGGTTAGCGCAACGAATCCCCACAGCCGTTAATTTCAGTTTTCTAGACCGGAGCCGTTATTTTCTTGAAATAGCTCCTCAATTATCCTCACGAGGCTGACTGGACCCAGTTCCAGACCCACTACTTCTCAGAAAATCTGGTAGCGCAAGGAATCGAACCCAGACTTCTAGATCTATAGCCAGGAACTTTGACTACTAGACCACAGAGGCGGTCGATTAATGATCAATTTGAAAGACTGTTAAATGATGCTGTAGTGGCCTATTTTAAGGTACTATCCCGGCATTCGCCTGGAGGGACTGATGAAACCCATGATAAACCTCAAACAGGATAGTCGGTTGCCCAGACCAAGATTTGAACCAGGCAACCCCAGAATAAGGGTCAGAAGATCCAACTCTGTCAACTTGCTTGGTGACAGTACCCTTTAGGTTAGATTAAGTTGTTGGGATAGGTTAGTTTCAGATACCGCACATGAATTTCATATGGTAAAATGTCCTTGTGCCGGTCACGGTAGCCGAGCGGGCTAAGGCATGCACTGTCTTCGCTCTCTTGGAAACCGGGATCGTGGGTTCGAATCCCACTCAGGGCATGGATGTTTAGTTTGTGTGTGTGCGTTTTTCTGTGTTCGTGTACAGGTAGAGGCCTTGCGACGAGCTGATCACCCGCCCAAGGAGTCCTACCAAATGTGTAAGATCTATAAAAGCCGAAGTGAACGGAGTTCATGGAGGTAGGCCTAGGCGCACTGGGGCTGTAGTGCCAAGGAAAAAAAAATGCCCCTGTACTTGATATCCTTAGTTTCTATATGTGCACGAATGTGATCCTGCATATATGTAATGTTAGCAACAACAAAGAATAAAACACCCGCAATGTGACGTGTGCCAGTCTGTATCGGGCACAAGGTCTTACCCATAGAGCTTGAAGCTCATTTTTGGAGGGGGGGGGCAATACTTATGAACATCACACCATTTTAGCGTTTTTTTTTTAAATGGCTCTCACGGACCATTCAGTTCCCTGGCCTCTTATTAAGTTCTGTAATCATTTTTCACAGTCGCTAGGACTCCTTCGGCGAATGATCAGCTCGTCCCAAGACCGCTATCTAAACACAGAACAACACAAACACAGAATAAACACATACACACATCAAACATCCATGCCTTGGGTGGGATTCGAACATACGATCCCAGCGTCCAAGCGATCGAAGACCGTTCATGCCTTACACAGTGCGGCTACCGTGACCGGTTTAAGCGGTTTTGAGAAACAGACGGAAATGATTCAAGAAAATCACGATATAGACAAAGGTTATAAAAGAAATTCGGAACATGATTCAGATTGTGGTCTGATGGTTTATAACACTCTACAGTTTCTTGGGTGGTTTTCACCGCGGAGAAAGTTTGGATTGCGGATTTGATATACACGCTTGTTATGTGCACCTGCACGAACAACAGAATTACAGATGTACACGTATAATGACAATGAGGGCTGTTGAAACAGCAGACTCCAGTATGCCACCATTTTCGAAAGGGAAACGAGACATAAACCCCAGCTGCAGGAGACAATAGTCAGTTGCCTGGTGAAATGTCAAACGTTCAAACGTCATGTCACACGTAAACCAAACAGACACTGACAGCGCCGTGACTATTACGTCGTTTCTCAACTACCTGTAATTTTGGTTCAGTACTCCGACGTTCAATGAATCCAACTGGAAAGCGTAATTCTTATTTACTTGTCCTCGCAAATTATTTCATTCGCTGATTTCAGAGGAAAGGGTAGCACATAGAGCTTGCAGCAATCCCATGCCAAAAGCGGGATTCTCTTCTATCTAATCTGTGTATCTGAGCCGACCCGTCTAAGGCAAGCACTGTCTTCGCTCGCTCGGTAGCCTGCATCATGGGATCGAATCCCACATAAAGCATGGACGTTTAGTGTTTGTATGTGTGTACGTTTTCCTGTGTTTGTGTATAGGTAGAGAGGCCTTTCGACGAGCTTATCACGCGCCCAAGGAGTCCTACCGAATGTGTAAGATCTAGAAAAACCGAAGTGAAACTGAGAATTTCATGGAGGTATTGGGGCTGTAGAGACAAAGAAGAAAGAAATCTGTGTATTTTATTTATATACTTCAACTGTGATAAGACTGATGTTCCCTAACCAGTACTTTCCGATAAACTTTCGTCAAGCTAACTGCTTCCTTTTTCATGATCATAGCTCCTGTGGTTGGAGACGACTTGCATTACACATCAAATTCTTAAAACTTTGGCTGGTGAAATCTTTATCGGAGGACTTGTAACATATCTATCTGAGAATATCTGAAGACCTAGTGAGAGATTAAGAGAGCTCCTGATAATATGATTGACGAAAAGCTTTAAAACTTTACACTAATTCGTGTAGTTCTTTAAAAAACTCGTGGCTTTAGTCCGTAAGCGAACTATACCGACTGAGCGACCGCCGCTTGTCAGTGAAGTTAGTGACAACTTTAGCGGATAGAGGGTGTCGCGTGGTCAGCGCAACGAATCCCCACGGCCGTTAATTTCGATTTTCTAGACTAAAACCGCTACTTTTACATTCAAGTAGCTCCTCAATTATCCCCAAGAGGTTGAGTGGAGCACTTTCCAGACCCACTACCTCTCAGAAAATCTGGTAGCGTCGGGAATCGAACCCGGAACCTCTGGATATGTAGCCAGGAACTCTGACCACTAGACCACAGAGGCAGTTACACATGGTAATTACTTAAAACCTGACAATTCTTCTGAAGCTGTCTACAATATCGTCTCGGGATCCGAGTGCTTGGGGGATCGCGTCGCCTGGCTTTTGCATATCACCAGAACCGTCTGGAAAGTTTGTGAAACTGTTCAGCTCACGTGGAAGCCCGAGGTGGCCTGCAAACTAGCTACTCATCACTACACTGACGAGCTAAACCAAGGGACCAAGCGTAGGCGGCGAATTAGTCACTTAGACGTTCGGAATATTTTTGCTTCAGTGCAGTGCAACGGACCGAAGTTACATACACAGCAGAGCAACAGAGCGGCATTAGAAGGAAACTAGTGCAGTGCTCTTATCAGCCGCTTTGCCGTAAACTAACGAGTGAACAACGAACTTATCTCATGAGAGTAAGTAAGAGGTCGTGGCGCCGGGGACAGTAATTGCTCCATAAATCGATCACACAACACAATCCGTCCATATAATTAGAAATGTGAGATAACAAGAATAAAATTAAAAATACATTAGCATGCGGCTCAGACATACCAATATGAGAGTTTTCTCCTTGAACTTCTTTCTTTCTTTCTTTCTTTTTTCTTTCTTTCTTTCTTCCTTCCTTTCTTTCTCCTTCTGAAGCACATGAGAAAATGAATATCGAGTTTCAACTGTTTGAGATGTACACGAGTTTTCAGGAACGTGTTATGATCAAAACTGGAGGAGCTGTTGTACGTAGAGAGCTACAAATGACCAAGTATACAGAAATAGAAGCATCAAACATGTGGCTTAAGAAAGAAACATTTTTCCATAAATAAAAGAACTTCATTATTTCTAGTCGTGTTAATACAACAAACTACGGATTCGTGTTTTAAAGAACAGCTCGGTGCAGAAGCTGCTGTATACACAGAAAATACTGAGCACGTAATTGGAGCGCGTTGCTTAACAGCAGGCCTTTTCATCCAGAGGCAATTTCGACCACAGGCACAGAGAATGCACACATTTATATTTGCAGGAATAACATATACATTTAATTTGAATAACCCAAGGACTGAAGAGCCGGGATAGGTCAGTCGGTATAGCGACTGGCTACGGGCTGGAAGACCAAGGGGCCTGAATTCGAGTTCCGGTGAGGGCAAGAATTTTCACTTCCCCATATCGTCCAAACCGGCTCTGGGGAAAACCTGGCCCCTTATCCAATGGATAGGGGGTGGGGGCTAGTGCGTCAAGCTGATCACTCACTTCAATTGGTGCTGAGATCAAGAAAACGTGGGTCTATATATTCACTTGTCCATACGCCTTCATGGCGTAGTGCTTAATTAGTTAAGTAAGGGGACAACCTTACTTTTTTACTTACTTTAAGAAAGCCAGTCAAAGTGCCCGCGCGGTCTAAGGCATGAACCGTCTTCGTCCGCTCGAACGCTGGGATCGTTGGTTCGAATTCCTACTCGAGGCATGGATGTATGTGTGCGTTTATTGTGTTCTGTGTGTAGGTAGCAGCCTTCCGACGGGCTGATCCTCCGTCCAAGGAACGTNGCGGCCACTTCTGACCTATTGTACCAGTCCCAGATGATAGGTGAGGCTGATTGCGGAGCAATTGGTGGAATGTGGATTGGCAGGGAAACCGAAGTACTCGGAGAAAACCTGCCCTAGCGCCAGTTTGTCCACCACAAATCCCACTTGACCAGACCCGGGATCGAACCCGGGCTGCCGCGGTGGAAAGCTAGCGACTAACCGCTTGAGCTATGGAGCGCCCCTAGATAGATAGATAGATAGATAGATAGATAGATAGATAGATAGATAGATAGATAGATAGATAGATAGATAGATAGATAGATTACTATCACCGCCACTACCACTACTACTGAAACCTATTGCCAGTAATGTTAATATACCACCAACAGCCTATATAAAACAGGTTGAAACATCTGTTCCGAAGACCCGAATCAACATCGTTCATTTGCTCTAACAATTTTAAAGGCAAAACTCATCAGAAACAAAAAACCAATTAATTTAACTTCCAATCAAACTAGAGGGCATTCGTCACCGTGTTTATTACACGTGCCGGCAATATGCACACAGAATGACGTTCTGTATGGCTCATAATTATGTTTTCCCATGTACAGTATTTTATGAGCCTCGCTGGTTTGCAATAACAGTTTTATTAATGACGGATGTGAGATAAATAAAGGTAACAGGCTCTGGAGGTCCACAGAGTTGTGAAACGTCGAAGTTCCCACATTTTCTAGACAATCAACTCACAGATAGCGCTGAGCCCAGCCTCAATCACGGGCCGCTTGCCCCCCCTCTCCCGAATATTCTTGGTACTCATTTCTGCTAGAGGCTGAGTGAACCCCGGGGCCATAGTGCGGCTGGAAAGATTAGGTCAACTGAAAAATCTAATGACCCCATTGGGAATCGAACCCTCGACCTTCCGGCTTGTAGCATAGGGCCTCAACCATGGGCCTGCTCCCATGTGCGATAAATGTTTATTTTAATATTGATTCTCGACAAGTACATTAGCTATGAATTTCCCAGAGGTCAGTGGGGTATACAGTGCTGACCACGGCTCATACATAATTGATGGCTGGCTGCGGTTTCTAGCTGTCAATGGATGTGCATCACGATTTATCGAGGTCAGTCTGTCTAACCTTCTTGTCGTGTTGCAAACTGTTAACGATTCGGTTCACTTATGTTGTTATTATGAAGATGAAAGTAAAAGTTAAAGATCATGCTGTGTTTAATTCTGTTGAATTGCTTTCCAACACCCGCTGCCCACACAGATTGTGCTCATCGCGTCCCTAAAAACAAATATGTGAATGAGAGCCTAAATGTGTTACGCAACAATTACTTCTTACCAACAGAACAGGAAAAACATTCCCCTTTGCTGCCTGTCTCTAAGGCCTAATGATAACACAGATGTAGGCCTACACTGAAAAAGAAGGCTGCCGTATCAGTAATGATAACAAAATTAGGGGAGTCAAAAGTACAATTCTGCTCAGTTTCAACATTTGACTTAAGCGAGAGATCGGCAAAGCAATAATGCGTCTGTCACACATTCAAAAGGTGCCCTGTTCGAACTTGGGCCGGAGACCGAAAATCCAGGCCAACATTTCTTACGTTATTCCTGTCAGAATATTCTTAACATCATCAAGTGCAGCAATATAACTCCTTACAGTTTTGTCCTACAAGTGTTCTTTGCTCTATGCTACGTGTGCAGACTGATTTCAGCAGAAATTTTCCGGAGAGTACATCTGAACTTCTGACCTAAAACAAATAAACTGTTCGCTATTTTTAAGCATAGTATGAAGATACAGGCATATCCATTATGCTGCATGAGGACGCCGATTTCGGTATAAGATTATTGAATGCGATTAATGTATCGTTTAATAAATTGTTATATTACTAAAATCTAACTCTCTCCTTCCCATGGTATGGAGAGTTTCGAAACTAGTTACGAGTATATTGACCATCGCGGACATGGGAAAACAGCGTGTTCCGCTGGCCGTGTCTGCTAATACTTAGAACCATGGAGAAGTTACCATGTTGCAAAACATCAGTGGAGGACCACCAGACTTGTGTGGAAATATTCAGTAACAATTTGACAATGCTATGAAAACTTCGGGAAGGTCAGGTTGGCAGCTCCCAAAATCACTTTTCAACTTGATTACCCTCCATTCCATGTCGGACGGAACGTTACTCTCAGACTGAAAGTAGGTGCTGTCCCAGCTTAGCCATTGATTATATTTCAAATCAAGTGTTGTCCAATCTGTATTCAATTCTTTGTCGTAAATAAGATGTAGGACAACGTCTCTGGAGCTTTCGCATTACATACATCCGAGCCTACGGCCAGCTGTAACCACCGCTCGAACAAGCTGACTGCAGAACCCACGATACCTCGCCTGGGAGACGGGGTAGTTTTTTTGTTTACTTTCTTGGGGTGGGGTGAGACTCGAGTCCACTTGGTACGTCGACCACCAATTGGCCTTTGTACCAGCCCAGAATTTAGATGATGCATGGGAGCAGTGGGTGAAATGAAAATTGGCAGGGAAAACTGAAGTACTTGGACCAAACCTGCCACAGTGCCACTGTGTCCACCACAAATCGCACATAACCTGACCTGGGTTCGAACTCGGGTCGCCGCGGTGGGAATCCGGTCACTTACAGCCTTAGGTATGGCGAGGCCAGGGAGACAGGGTATACAACAACTTTTTTTCGTATATAGAACTGATCGAGAGTACGCGATAGGGTAGCTGGTTGAGGCACTATGCTACAAGATGAAAGGTCGCGGGTTCGATTCCCGACGAAGTCACTGGATTTTCCATTTGACCTAATCCTTCCATCCGAAATATGGCCCTTAGGTCTTCTCAGCCTCTAACAAAAATGAATACAAGGAATCATCCTACGGGTAAAGATCGGCGGCGCGTAACACTGATCTCACCGCAATCTTTGAGCCTATTGTCTAGAAAATGTGGGATCCTGGACCTCTGCCGTTTGCCAGAGTCACAGTCAGCAGTAATAAGTCTGTTGTCAGCATGTACAGTTTACATATACAATATGCAGAAGGCCATGCCAGTCTGGGCTCAGTACAGCAGATCATGCTCTATCATTCGTAGCTGCTGCTACAACGGCAGTCTAGTCACTTGAACGGTCGAATGCTTGACCGAATGCATTATCCGAACGGCCGGTTATATAGTCCAGCAGTATCCATGGAAGAGTTTGCTGAATGTTCGTTTACACGGAAAAGTTTCTTGTACCTGAGCTGGTCTCCTAGAATCCACCTCCAGGGGCCTACATATCACGATATTGTTGACAAAGAACGTGTATGTGATCATGTGAGCTGGATACTTGCACCACAAATCAAAGCACCTGTTGTTTCGGCGATAAATATTACAATCCCACAAGCGACGCTACATAAGTATCATGTTTCCAGATATGACAATATAAATTCATTTCAAGCTTCCAATTATAACGTTACTATAGAAATACATATGTTACAACGCTCTCGGGTCGATGGCTCTGAAGTCTCTCAATTGCAACGTATAACTCGAACAAATAAGTGGCGACATAAGGAGTCCATTATTCACAGAACGTTGTTCCTCTGGAAGCGAATGCTAGAAACATGTTGCAGTCCTCTCCCCGACTTGATTCAAAGGGCGTGTTCCTTGTCGTCAAGTAATGTTTCAGAGGTTCATAAAGACACGAGTTTCAGGTAGCGTCATAAGACAAAAATTCCAGTCATAACATTTGTAACCTACCTGTGGACCATACAGGAATGTTTTGTATTACGCCGTTAGACAATACAAGACTGTTTAGCTAAGAAATACCGATAGAATGTACGCTGTAAATTACATGTAGTTGAACAATGGACATTCGTAATGAGGCGTGTCATTCTTCTGCCTTTGCAAGCTCTTTTATTTCCCGCCTCTGTAACTGAATAAACCATGCATAGACTTTGTGGAGTTTTGTGTTACAGTTGCCCCAGGAACGCCGATTGAAAGGCCACGGTCGTTCAGATGAATCGTTTATTTTCTTCCTTAGTCAATCCTTGTACATCGCTTCCAGTTAACAGTGCTGACGTTCATACACACTGACTCTGCTAGACATTCCAAGGAATACTTTGAATGTTAGATTGGAAAACCGCAAAGTCCCTTCTCATGCTGAATACAGGAGAATATATATATATACCAGTGGCCTGGGGGTGGGGGGATCCAAGCTGCAACCCCGGTGCTCGAGCGTTTATTTCCTTTTGAAACCCACATGGCGCCAAACTTTGTAATCTGCCCGTTAAAACTAAAAAGTAAAGCTATCCCTGTACCAGTCCGTGAAGGCCCATAGGGATGTGAGACGTTGAGGGTCCCACATTATCTAGACAATCTGCTCAAATGTTGTCAGTCTTACGCACCGGCCGCCCTTTACCCCAGGAAATATTCCTGGTACTCATTTCTGTTAGAGACTGAGTCGACCCCAGGGCTATAGTGTGGCTGGAAGGATTAGGTCAATTGAAAAAATCCAATGACCTCATCGGAACTTGAACCCTCGACCTTCCGGCTTGTAGCATAGCCTCTCAACCAACTAAATTTTGGTTTAATTGCATCAGTGTCATTTTGGGTCTTCTGGAATCCGTGCAAAAAGCTGAAAAGTAAATAACTGAGGTAACAACTTCATCAGCCGACATATACACATAAATTTGTTGTATGTATGGAATATCTGAGACACTACATGAGAAAAATATATACGCGCCACTGTAAGTTGTTACCCTCGTGTCAGTAACGCAAGAAGCAAATTTCTTCCCATGCATCGCAATTATTCGAGCTAAAAAATTACTGCCCCTCTAAATGTATAATATTCGTCGGGTCTAAGGGATATATTTTGTGAACTTGCCCGTGAAGCCTCGGGTTCAATAAAACCAGGGAATTCCTAAACTTGCTGACGTAAAAGAAAAGCTATCCCTGTAAGAAGCCGTGGAGGCTCATAGGGTTGTCAGATGTTGAGGTTCCCACATTTTCTAGACAATCGGCTCATAGATGGCAAGTTTGTCAGCCTTATGCGCCGGCCGCCCTTTAGTCCCAAGAATATTCCAAGAATATTCCTGGTACTCATTTCTGTTAGAGGCTGAGTCGAACCCAGGGCCATAGTGCGGCTAGAAGGATTAGGTCAATTGAAAAGAAATCCAATGACCTCATCGGGACTTGAACCCGCGACCTTCCGGCTTGTAGCATAGCACCTTAACCAACTACGCTACCGCGTGCCCCCTAAACTCACTAATACTTCATCAATTAATCAATAAAGAACAGATGTCGTGGTGTAATGTAAAAAAATTGTAAAGATATCCTGCTTAAAGGCAGTGGAGGCCCATAGGGTTGTGAGACGACGGGGAGCCCACATTTTCTATACAATTCGCTCACAGATCGCGGTGAGGTTGTAGGCCTTATGCGACGAGTGCCCTTTGCCCCCAGAAACATTCCTGATGCTGCATTTCTGTTAGTTAGATAATCATTCTTTTAGTAAAACACCTACAGGCACAAATATTTCCAGACATGTTTATATTTATTCTGCCAGTCAATGAATTCGGCGCCTTTATGGAATCCACAGTTTCATCACCAAGTTCATAGAAACCAGCCGCTGAATCCGATTTTGTGCGAATCGAATCCAGTCAACATCTGTTTTATTATACTTGCATAAAAGCCTAAATTTCTCACGATAGTTTGAGATAGAAAAATTCTGAAGGCACTTCCGAGTCTTCCATGCATGCTACATGTCCTGCCATTTCGTCATCTTCGATTTAATACATGTAACGAACAATATTATATTGAGAAATCTAAGTACATGTCCAAGTCTCGTCACAAGAACCAGAAAGGACGGTAATATAAGCATAACGAGCAAATGCTTCGAAAACGCGTGAACGACAGAAACAACACAAAATGACATTCACGAGGAAATAGGGAAGAAGATTGATCCTGCGAAATGCAAGGATCTTGCAATTCAGAATACTTTATATATTCTTGTCCCATATAAGTACATTAATTTTAAAATATACAAAACTGCAGGCTTAACGTACTTGTTGCCTGATACGGGTCTCTCAGTAGAAGGCAAAAACATGCCTTCGAGGTGTCCAGGCACATGTGAGGAGGATGTTTGCGTCTGTGAGGGGGAAGTAATAGGAGGATTGATACAACTGCGTAATGTGGAGTTTGTTCTTCAATGCTCTTCAATAGAAATACTATTACTGTGGGTGATCAAATAAAAAAAATATGACATGGGAAAGACATGAAAAGATATAGCACAAAAGGAGAAAGGAGAGAGGCATGCTAAATTTTAGTGGGAAAACTTGAAGGTAAGAGACAAATTTGGAAGATAAGGCAGAGATGTGAGGATAATATTACAATGGATCTGAAATAAATGGAGTGTCACGACATCAGGAGAGGGTCCAGTGTGAACCCTTTTACGAATGAAGAGTTCTGTCTTCTGGCATATAACGACCAGTAGACATAGAGTGGCAGAACCCTTTGTTGCCACCGCTCTGAGAACCTCTAATCCTGCATGCAAGAAAAAACAATTGCTGACGCTCGTCACTCAGAAACATGTTTTCATTTGAAGAAAGCAGTCCTCTGGGATTTGGCACCGTGTATATGTGGTGTTAACCGACGTTTCGGAAGAACATATCGCCTCCATCTTCAGGGTAGAAGGAAAAAAATATAAGAAATCCGCAAGCGAAGAAACCGTGAGAACCTGTAAAAGCAGACCGGTTCTCACGGTCTCTTCGCTTGAGGGTTTCTTATATTTTTTCCTTCTACCCTGAAGATGGAGGCGACACGTTCCTCCGAAACGTCGGTTAACACCACATATACAAGGTGCCAAATCCCAGAAGACTGCTTTCTTCATAGTCACCGCCGTGAAAGCCTCAAATCTTACATGTTCTCATTTATTTGTGGAGAATGTACATAAATACGCGTTTAAAGAGTACTTGGCTCTGATAAGGAAAATTTCTCGAATGAAAGATCGATATTCGTGTGACTACATATTTATACAATATTCAACATTTATATACTAGATAGGCGCGGTCATGGGACACATTAGCTACAATGCTGATAAAGATAACAATCCAGGAACACTACTGCAAATAATTTTTTATTCTCTCGCTACAAAACTTTCATCAGCAATAGAAGAAGAATGTATGCGATAGCATAGTTCGTTGAGGCACTATGCCACAAACCGGAAAATCGCGGGTTCGAGTCCCGATGAGGTGGATTTTTCAATTAACTTAAGCCTTCCAGAAGCACTATGGCCCTGGGCTCGACTCAGCCTCTAACAGAAATGAATACCGGGAATGTTTCTGGGGAGTAAAGGACGGCCGGCGCGTAAGGCTGACAACCTTACCGCCATCTTTGATCTGATTATCTAGAAAATGTGGGAGCCTCGACCTCTCACAACTCTATGGGCCTCCACGGCCTGTTACAGGGATAGCTTTACCTTTTAACTATCAAGACCAATCAGGTACGTTCCACTCTTGTTGTAACGGATCACACAGAAATATAGTGCTCATTTACTTCAGACTATCTTACTGTTTTATGGCAGCGGAATACACGAGTATGTGTTCCCAGGGGTTCTTGTCTTTCAACCCGCTCTGAATTCTGAGTTACTCTACACAACACACATCTCAGAACAGAACAGATATACAGGCGGATGTATGTAGGGTCCCACGATTATCAATGTAAATTCTTATGTGGCCTGCTTACATTTTTCTTATATTTGCTTCCTCTATTTTTCACATGTTTTCCAAGAAGAGACGGGAGTCTGAACCTCCAAGAGGCTATAAATAGCAATGCTACAATGAAATGAAACAGCTTGCCTCTATTCATGAAAGCATGAAGATGGAGTGAAGGCTCTCACTACAAACTGAGAGAAATGTCTGCCCAATTTACTGTACTCGCTACAGCATTAAGTTGTCTTGCAGATAAAAGTAGGGTATAAATCCCTTGTTCCTTTTCTCAAGTACCAGCTCGTACAGTCGGAACTGTAAGCGACTCATCTAAACCAAAGCCTTCAGGCACATCAAGTTTTCTTCTACATGTAAACGTCGTACAAAATTTCAGGTAAATAAATGTAATGCTATACAATGAGAAACCTCACAATTCGTGCTTTCGTCGAATATTAGCAGGAGTAAGATGGGAGGGGAAGTAGCACGTATATAGAATGAAAAAAATGAGCACAGAATGTCAGAAAAAACCCTCAAGGAATGATTTCACTTTGGGAAAAGATGTATAGGAGAGAATAACGTGGAATGTAGACCCGTTGCTTGGAAACGACTGGGAAACAAGCATCTATACAACAGACATTGGTAAGTAACGGCTACGTTAACAAGCATGTCGTCACGGGAACGAGAGCAGCAACAATGACGGAGACGTTTTCTAAGCTATCCTTGTCGAGTCTTGTTTAAACCAAAACCAGTCAGCAGATGCAGTCAGTAAACTTTACGGTGGTCAAGCTTACGACCGTTCAAGTGACTAAGCTACCGTTGTAGCATAAGATACGTAAGATACGCATGCTCTGTTTTCCAAACCCTGGATTGATAAAGAACTTGTATACGGCGCAAAAGGAAGATTTTTCAATAACATGCTATATGTGAGACACGTACATTTGACAAAAGGCCAATCATATTCATAAGAGACAAACCCATCATCCCGATAGAGAGGATATTATATACGGACTATGACCGCAAGAATTGAGTTTCCAAAAAAAAAATCTCTGGTCATGAGCCACAAGGGGCTTGGTCCCAAAACGAATTGATTGCGGTAAACCGCCCGTCGTAAAGCAACTCTGACGTTGGCTTTGACTTTGCAGTTAGTTAGAGAACTGCTTGGGCTCAGTCGTTGTGAACTGTTGCTGTTAGAAGCTGGTAGATGAGGCACGGGAATAATTCGGGAACCTAGAAGAAAATGAACGTCCGCCTTTGGAAGCCGCTAGCAAGCAACGGCAGTGAAGAAGTGACTGTAGACACTAGTGTGTGCGTCTAATAATGAACTGTATAATGTAATCACGCGCTGTATCAAAGTGTGCAATAAATCGAATCATCAATTCAATCCCTGTCTAAAGTCACACTCTACATGTTACAATAATAGTAAATTAGATTTTAATGAAATAGGCTATGAGGGTGTGGACTGGATGTATCCGGCTCGAGATAGAGGCCAGTAGCAGAATCTCTGTGGACACGATAATACCTTTGGGTTCCATAGAAAGCAGTACATTTCTTGATCATTTAAGCCAGTGTTTCTCAGCCGCCGGCCGCGGCCCGGTATCGGACCTTGGCATCAATTATACCGGGCCCTCGTCTTATGAAAAAGAAAAAAGAAAAAAGGAAGAATTTACCCGGCCGCAGTCTCACAAAGGTTGAGAACCACTAATCTAAGAGACTATAAGCTTCTCCAGAAGAATCCAGTTCCATGAACTTCGTTATTATTGCAGCTGTGAGAAGAGATACCTCCTGAAGGCACGATGAACACTCGGTATATTGCACATGCCACGCTTACTATAACTCGAACTTAAAACAGCAGGTTAATGTTACAGCAAAACGTTTGACTGGCGCCATTCCGAAAAGTTGAGTGCAAATAATACTTATGGAATAATAGAAAACGTGGGAAGACGTACTGTCAACGGAGTAGACCTATTACCGTATTGTGTTGCTTTTGGTCTGCATATCTCAGTAGCTGTGATGTTTGTTGGATTTGCTGGGTTTCTGTGCTTTGTCCATTGACCGGTATTCTAAAGAACACAATATTTCGGAAACTATACCTGTTTCCGTCCTCAGGTGACAGGAGAAGGCATCTACTCTGTTGGGTCCATTAGAAAGAGCTAACCACAATCACTGAACCAGTGAATAAGTGTTTTCCACCTTCAACTGAGGCTGGAAGCAGATCCAGTTTCCGAAACGTTGTGTTCTTTTGAATATCGGCAAACGGAAGAAGTCCAAGACCCCAGAAATCCCAAATGTTAGTCAGCAGCCTTCGGAATCTACTTGATGCTTATGTACTGTACGTATAAACAGATTAATTTAAACCCAATCGCAATACAGATGTCATACTACATATAATCAGAACTTGTCTTTCAAAGTATGTTACCTCATTGAACATTCATTGCATCAGAAACTGTTTCAATGAGGCAGTGTGGGCCTTAACTACATCTAGGATATATTTTACGTAAAACGACTAATTTTGTACTATCGACAAAGTTGTATTTTAGTTTCGCGTGAAGGAGAAGTTATAAGACCTTAGTGAACCAATATGACATTCGACGAGAAAGCTTTTAGTGAAGGTCTAGCAATAGCAGTCTTAATCGAAACCCGTTAAACGAATACGGAGATGAAGCATGAGGACCGACGGACGTACATACGAACTTCCTCCCCAGTATATGCATTCGCTCTGATGCATCCTCTGCAAAGGACGAATACGAAGGATTTGAACGCAGTGCAGTTCCTGTAAAGTAAATCATCTTCAGCAACCACGATAGACTCTTGCGTACAACGGTAGCGTTTTATTTTCCAAGCTCTAATAGTTTGAATAACGAGGTGCTTCATAACTTGTACTCGTCGCTAAGTATAGTTACAATGATCAAGTTAAGGAGGATGAGATGTGCAGGGCATGTAGCACGAATGCGGGAGAAGAGGAATGCATATAGGATATTGGTGGGAAAGCCAAAAGGAAAGACACCACTGGGAAGACCAAGACATAGGTGGATGAACGATATTAAAATCGATCTTAGAGAGATATGATGGGGTGGTATGGATTGGATTGATCTGGCTCATGATAGAGACCAGTGGAGGGCTCTTGTGAACACGGTAGTGAACATTCGGGTCCCATAGAATTGTGGGAAGTTCTTGAGTAGCTGCACAATTGGCGGCTTCACAAGATGGGCTCAGCTCCATGAGTGAGTGAGTGAGTGAATATTTTGAATTCATTGAATTTCTGACTCAAATTAAAATCATGATGAAGAAAACATGTTTATGTCTTACACTCAACAAAAGTGCAGTTCTGAAGAGGCATAGAACTAATTTTCCTCTGACACGGAAGTATGTAAGTACTATGAAATTCGTCCACGTGGAGCATGATCATTTTTGAGACACTGCTAGTCGCTCAGCCGGTCAAGAAATTTCCGCCTTTTATAGATCCCGGAGTTTCATTAGGCCTACACTGTTCACAACAGTTCGACATTAGACCTTATCCTGAGCCAGATGAATTCAGTCCTATTTATAAGACTCTCTTTAGTAGTGTGACATGAACCCTGAAAGCCAGAATAGTGCAGCCAGAGCCAGATGTCCGTTGATGAGCAACGACTAAGCAAACACAAAGTCTGCGTTACAACGGCTGGCTAAAACACGTTTCCGCGGCAACGAATAAACTAGTATAAATCAAAGCGTTCCCCGGAGATTGTCACACGTTTTCACGGCAACGGAAGAAACAGATAATAATTTAGAGAAATCAACTGTTCTATCTGATGATCTATATTCGGGTTAGTTCAGTCCGAGATCCAGAGATCCAAAACTGAAGGCACGAGAGACCAGTCCGAGATCGAGACAGCAGTGAGAGATTCGTTAAAAAGGAATTCAATGTGTGAGCTGTTATAATCAACTGTAATTGTGACAGATACGTCCGATAAATCCAGTCAACAAATCTAGAACCCACGGCGCACGACAATGTTATCGTCGCTCCTATGAAAATTACCATTTGTTTATATTCTCGTATGTTCTCTTTGTGTTTTGAACGTTCTAGTAATTAATAACTGTTGGGGTTTTATCTTCCAGCCTGCTGACATAGCCCGGCCAGAAATGAGAAGAGTAATATTAATATTAATAAATATACTAATATTAATATATAATACCGCCCACACACAGAAAATCCACAAGGAATTCATTCAGCTTATTGGTTCCGGAGTATGAACCATGAACCCTTTGAGGGAAGTCTGTACTATTTCTTTTATTGCTAGTGGGGTGGGACTAAGTCCCTTGTACTGCCGCCACTTCTGGCCTATTGTACCAGCCCCAGATGACAGGTGTTGCTGATTGTGGAGCAATTGGTGGAATGAAGATTGGCAGGGGAAACCGAAGTACTCGGAGAAAACCTGCCCCAGCGCCACTTTGTCCACCACAAATCCCACTTGACCAGACCCGGGATCGAACCCGGGCCGCCGCGGTGGAAAGCCAGCGACTAACCGCTTGAGCTATGGCGCGACAAAGTCTGTACTAAATTCCTCCTAAATATTTCCTGCCGCTAGCCATATATTATACAGATGACACACTGGAACCCAAAGTGTTTCGGTGTAATTTTTATTCTTCTCCATTCTTCCTGTTGCTCCCTCTTGGCTTTGTTTCACTTCAGCTTCTTAATCTAAGACAGTCGGTAGGACTCCTTGGAAAGGGACTCAGCCCGTGTCAAGACCGCCACCTACACAGGACAACACAAACACAGAATAAACCCAGACAAAGATCTACGGTTTTAGTGGGATTCGAATCTACGATCACAGGGTTCGAGCGGGCGAAGACAATACATGCCTTAGACCGCGCGGCCACTGTGATCGGTATCGTATTCTGAAAATAACACCTTATTAAGCCAACTGCAATAGGCCTTCAGCCTAATATTTAGCCATGGTCACATACAGTCAGATAATAAGGGAAATCCTGGTTGTAAACTAAGATAATTACCGTTGTATGAGGATGAAAAGTTTTTATCAAGTAAGCCGTCTGGCAAAGAGGTTGAGTTTACCAATCTGCAGCAGCTGCGACCGAGGTTTTTACAATTGCTTATTACCAGGTACAATCGACACAGTCTATTACATATTCTTGTGCAACAGAAGTATTACAAGAACTGTCATAGGCAATATCTCTCCTCCTACGAATAAATTTGTCTTCATAGGATCAACATATCGTTCCGGTAGACTAACTTAATTTCAAATGAATGAGCTACAAATAAGGAGCAGGTAGGCGGTTGGTATGACAGTATATATATGTACATATTACGTAGGCGAAACATAGTCGTTTTTCTTTTTTTCGCAATGTGAAAACTGCGTTCACTCTTTATCACTCAAGTATCAAAACCTGTTCTTGACTCCGTAATGGAGGCTTACTGTGCCATGAATATCAGTAGTGTCTCTGTTCCAACGGCCAAAAATGACCAAAACACATTCATAATTTCTGTCACTAAGCGTTTTAACAGTCTTGTGTTCTTTTTTTCCATTCTCCCACTAATATGCGTGATCTCCTTTTAAACAGTGTTACTTAACATCTTACATCTAACATTAGGCCTGATGGCTCGCGCCTTATACGTGTATATAAGCCCCTTATTCAGAAGGAAGCTTAGCTTTACTGGAGTCAAAATTCTTTCCTTTCGACTTTTAGTACATATAACGATTTCTTTGCATTAAAATGTATGTTTTAAATTGCGTTTTCAGAGTTCAAATTTGACAGCGATCATTAAGTAATATTTATTAAAATTTACAATTTACGAGAGTTCTATAATCTGGCGGTGAATCAGGAAACCGTAAGAACAGATCTGGCGCAAGACAGGATCAACAAGACTGCGGGGTTCACGCATCTACAACCCCATTTAATACTAAATACCATCAGTATGCGAAATCTGAAAATAATCCCACGTTCCACTTAATCAAACCGCCATGTTGCTTCGTCTACTTTCCATTCTATGACATGACGGCTGAAAGGCGGAACAGTGGACGCCTTCTCTAGCTCCGCTGTTCCGGCTTGCAGCCGTCATGTCACAGTATTAATAGCAGCGCAAGTGTGTATAGAGACTGGTTACGGGCTGGAGGGCAGAGGGGTCGGAGTTTGATTCTCGGTAGAGGCAAGATTTTTCTCATCTTCACGTCTTCCAGCCCGGTTCTGGGGCTCACCCATTCTCCTATCAAATGGGCAACGGAGGATCTTTCCCCGACGATAAAGCGGCCGGGGCGTGAGGTTCACCACTCACCTTCAATTAATGCCGACGTCAATATTGCGTACATCTATACATCCATTCCCCCCATACGTCTTCATGGCGTAGTGCTTGATTAGTTAAGCACAGGAAAATTTTACCATTTTACCATATTTTTTACGATCGAGAAGCAAACAACGAGATAACGGCCGCTGCACTGCAACAGCTTCGTAAACACGCAACAGTACTGAAGCCGTTGCTAGGCAGCGGGCCGCGCGCAACAGTGGAAGTATTGTTGGAAGCGGTGTTTTGTATGTGGTCCGCTCTGACTCTATATCACTCAATCGATCGAGTCAAGTATACGGTCGTTGGTGAATTAGGGGACTACTGGATTTCGGTCCTTGTGAGCTATTGCTGTTAGAAGCTGGTAGTTGAGGCCGGGAACCGTTCGTATACCCAGAGTAATGGGAACGTCCGCCGTTGAAAGCCGCTACCAGGCAATGACTGTTGAAAACAGAAGACTGAGAAGACTTAGTACATTTTGTAGTGAATTTCAGAATGTGTGAATTACTGATAATGCTATAGTTACTTGTAGTTACAATACATGTAAGTGTATGTATGTGTGTGTATGTAAGTGATCAATAAATCCGACTACCAATCCAAGCCCCGTCTATAGTCACTCATAAACGCCATAGTAGAATTCTGAATCACACTCTCGGACCATACTTTTACATTCTTGTAGCAGCTTCTGGCTCTGTACATTGTACTGTCCCATTAAATTGTTCGATAAGATTTAGCATCTCAATGTATGCTTACATTTTACTGCAATTTTAAATCATTTTACAAATTTTTTGAATGTCTGTACAGAAAATTTCTGGGTTTGGGGTCTAAGGCATATGTGAGTGTAGGAATTTAAACAGGATGGAAGGCCGAATGGTTTGCATTACAACTTCGTGCACGGTATATTCGGGAACGAAGATGCCAGTTACCGAGGCGAAAGCTCCCCGCAAATGATGAGATAGCATCTTCGCCACTGCCACGATCATACACTTCCGTGTTTTCACAGTCATCATCCCCTTCGCTGCCATGTGACCTAGGCAGCTGGGAAAAGTTAAATAAACTATAAGGAACCACTGTATAAACTTCACTTTATGAAAAAATAACAAAATTCTGTTCCTTATTTACTTAACCTCACACGTTAACCGTTACAAACTCAGGGTGTATACTACAACACAAGGCGCCATGAAGTTGCCAGATATGTCTGCGGCATATTTATGACTTGTAGAACTGTAATCGCACTTAAGATACCGCCTACCAAAATCAGGCCCGTCGGAGTTAATCTTGTAAAGAACGGGACAGTATCCTTTTCCTCTGATGCGACTATGATAATCAGGAAGGCTTAAGATATCCTCTGACAAATTATGGACACTAGATGTTGAAAAACAAGCATCGGCACTTTAATTCAGAACTGGTCACACCTAGAAAAATAGGACAGGCTTTATAAACAGAAAGTTTCGAAAGAACACCATCGAAATTCGTAAATCTCGCGGTCATATTAAAGTCTGAAATTTCATAACTAAATTTATTCTGTTCTGTCGCCTACATTTAAACCCAAGTGGATTCTGCCCACTCCATTGGATATCCTTCTGTAACACTTCACAGAATTCGGAGAACTTAACCGACACGCAAACGTTGCAGAGTAACAAATGAGAGCGCACTGTGAAGAGAGGTACACGTTGGCATTTTGAAACTCATTAATACCATCGCCGGTAAGATAAATAAGAAAAAGACGGAATTAGAACTGGCAGTGTAGATTGCACGGCAATATAAGAGATACGTCAAGGATCATGGCCAATCCGAACATAAACAAAGTATACACCAGAAAAATATCAAATTACATATAAACTATTTTTTCAAAGAATGGCCTACCCTATTTACCTTGCAGCCGGCATCAATAAATTTGACTCTATAATGCAACAATGACGTAACGTGGAAGAAAATTAAATTTAATTTGCGAAAAAGGACAAAACATATTTAGTGATCTGTTTCGATTCAAGATGTTTCTACAAACCCCATAATTTAAATTAATATCGTGCTTTGGTTTTGGAAAACCGTGTCTTATATTTCTATTTCCGGTGTTCCGTCGCAGCTTCTGAGGTCCTGTGGCTGTCAACTGTATGCTTCAGGTAACACTATTTCAACAACATATTTTTAGAAATCGTGTTACTGCCTTTTGTACAAAAGTCAGCTGCATCTAACGAATGTATTTACGTAAATTTCAACAGTCGCTTCCTTTAATAAAAGCCAGCAGAAAGAAACTGCGGAATCTACAACCAATTACTGTGTAACTGACTTATTGCATACAAAGCATCATAGAAAGAAGATGAAGAAAATAACTCGCAACACAAAGAAGTTGCATAATCTCGGTGCAAAATAAGTTACTGATTGGTCACAAACTTATTCGCACTCCGGAACCCCGCTGTGACGTGCAGCAAGTATAGTTAGTGCCTCGTAACTTTAGCCGCGCGGAAAGGTAAACGCTGTTGTGGAGCACGCGAAGCTGTACGCATGCTGTGGTGACGTTCAGAGCTACTCCCCGAGCGGGAAACATTGCCTACTGAGACCAGGAGTAGATACACAACGTACTATCCACCTGACCACACTGCAAGACGCTACGTTCCAAACTGGTAGTACCCACACTGACGTAAGCTGATAACACTGCTCCCCCAGCTCCGCGAGAGATGGTATGACCCCTCTACCACGGCTAGAGTTCCGAGGAACTAACAGTAACTGCGTCATTACATTATCTCCATGACATATCCCAAGAAATGCCTCGAGGTCTTGACAATGGGTTACTCCACCTCTTTTTACAAAGTTTTCAACACTAAACCTCGTCCCCCCCCTTCCCACACAAAACCACCGAAAACCAATCAGTCTAATCATAAATTCTGACGTCTTGAGTATTTCCTTGTTATTCTTCTCCAGAACCTCCGTCTTATTTTATCATTTCACAGTGGGACGAAAGGAGTTTAAATGGGCACACATTGAAGTCCTTCACCGGCATATATTTTCTTTGAAGGAACACGAAAACAGGTTACGTCGAATGAACGCTTCATCTTAGATCCCCATATTGCACTATGAATTATCAGCATTAAAAAAAAATCTGGCTTTATTTAAATTGCGTTCCTACGTATCAGACTGGATCAAAGCCCGATAATCTAACCATTCGCACAAGCTGAAGCCCACTTTACGAGACACAGTTCACAAAAGAGACTTTAGAAGGCGGGTCTGTCTCTCTTGATACGTTTGATTGCTTCCGGTGGTACCGAGAAGATCTGTGTATCTCGCTCAGACAACGGTCGCTTCCTTTCAGATCCTAATCCATCCTGCGCATGCTGACAGAGTCGTAAGATCACCACCCCCCTCCCACTATGAACCCTGTACGAGTACTCTACGCCACCACTCTGTTGCTGCTTCCGCGTGATCAAGTTTGCTGCACGAGAAGCATCAGGAAAGGGCGCTGTATACACTTCCTTTTGGGGCTTGCAACACGGACTGAAAATTTGTATGGTTACGTGCTCAAGCCTCGTGATGTAGGATTGATCTCTCGAGGCACATAAGGTAGGCCGCTCACCGGCATGCGTCAAGACACGATGTCTGCGACATGACACAGCGAAAGGAGCACAGTTGAAACGAATGGGATTATGAAAAACCGCCGCACACCTGTCTGAGTCATGATGCCGACGTCAGCTTCATGCTGGCGAATCACGAATGAAGCAAGACTGCGTCTTTCGTCTCAAGTCTTGGTGCTTGTCTTGACGCAGTTGGTGTGCGGCCTCCTTAATGATCCTAGAACTGAGTTCATTATATTTCGAGGTCCGCGGGAGTTCCCTAAGAAAAATATGAGTACGAGAATTCCAGCTACTATTAAGAGGTATTAATGAAATCAGCCGTCCCAAATATGAGTGATGTGATGCCCCGATCACTGTCGGATACTTGGATCTAAAGGTTAATGAATAATTTATTTCTAATGAAATTCACGGAATCTTTGTTCAGTGAACTTTCTTTTGTACCCATCGCGTGTTGAAACTAGAACTTAGAAATGTTCTAACGATGAAGTACAGGTCTACATTTTTATTGCTAATGGGGTGGGACTAAGTCCCTTGTACTGCGGCCACTTCTGGCATATTGTACCAGCCCCAGATGATAAGTGACGGTGATTGTGGAGAAATTGGTGGAATGAAGATTGAAACCTAAGTACTCGGAGAAAACCTGCCCAGCGCCACTTAGTCTACCACAAATCCCACTTGACCAGACCTGGGATCGAACCCGGGCCGCCGCGGTGGGAAGCCAGCGACTAACCGCTTGAGCTATGGCGCGGCCATACAGGTCTACTTTACTAATTCATGATGATATGCACTCAAGGATGTTTTAGGCATAGTACGCTTGAAGGCGATTGAAAATACTGTGATCCTTACGCCTCACGGGAGGGTATATTCCACACCCCTAAAATGACGGGCTTCAGTTCTCGCAGCCGGTGTACTCGTGCTTCCAATCCTGAAGTCAAAAGATCGACTCGAGCAATAAGAAGAAACTTGTTTATGCTATATTTAGGCCTGCAGTTCATAGCATAGCCTCGACAGTATCGAATAGGATGTAGTCAGACAGATTAAAGTTACAATAAATTACGAGTAGTTTGAGGATGAGTAACGGAAGGAAAATTTGTAAAATCAGAGTAATTAGAAATCGGAATACCTTAGCCTGTATATCGACGGGCTAAGGGCTAGACGATCCGGGTTCGATTCGCAGCAATGGACAATTTTTCTTTTCTCCACAGCGTCCAGCTCGCATCTGGGGCACACCCAGCCTCCCATTCAATGTGTACCAGAGACTCTCTCTGGGGGTAGGACGGCAAGGTCGTGAAGCTGACCACTCACCTCCATCTAGTGCCGATACCAAGAACGGTATCCCCCCATGTCTTCATGGCATAGTACTTAACTAATAAAGCTCAGGGTAAACTTGCCTTTACATGGAGCAATTATAACTTTCGAAATTGAGATGAATGAAGACCAGTCTTATTATCTTGAACCGAGATTGAAACCGGTGACTCCAAAAGAATGGTTAACGCATAGTCAACTTGGTTGTTGCGGTGCGTTAAGTATAGGACAGCAACGGACAGAGCGTAAATTAAGATGATGCAATTAAATTTGAAAAAAAATGGAACACCATAAAGAAGTGAAGAAGACCTTACTTTTACCTACCTTAATTTGATACCAGTAGATAGCAGATCTATAGGTCCTAAATTTTTCCTTTGTGTGAAATATTTGCTAAATAGAAACGTTCAAGCAAAATTCAAAATTTCACACTGACACGACGCTGGTATATTTAATTCAAAATATGCCGAGTAAGGTGTTTCGAAATATGAGGGGCCTAAGCCCGAGGACTAAATTTATCTCTCAGTGAGGTACGTTAAACTTCATAAACTCGAAAAACAAGTCTGTATTTACCCAGCCACGGTATTATAATTATCCTTTTAAAATGGAAATTTTCTCACACGAAGCTGTTTATTTTTCGAAGAACTACTTTAAAATTCTAGGTTCTCGCTTTGAATCTCGAGAACCTTGCTTCTTCTCCTGTACGAGTTAATACTACGGTTAATTTGTTACCGGTGGAGGGGTGAAATATATGGGCGAATGGATCGATGGATGCCCCCGGCACCCTAATCTTTATACCACTTATCGGTTCTGTAGTCCCAGGGCACAAAGCAGCGTGACGCTCGCTTCCCCCTCCCGACAGAATAAGTACGTTACAAGGGCACGACGTGAGCAGAAGCCTCAAAGCAATTTTAGTGAGCCATGGTCCAGAGAGCTCCGGTTTCAGAACACATCTATCGGTCCAGTGGCCGTCACTAGTTCCACCAACCCATTAAGGGTTCATACATACTCATGTCAGCAGCTGCGCAACGTAACCTGCTGACTCTTGATTTATCCGTCGCCTCCCATGCTGTGTCGAGACTAGGCGCACGAGTGGGACTTCAAGAGAACCTGTAGATACCAATAAGATAGGAGTAATATGGAGAAAGAGATGTAAAGCTATGGGGGGTCCTCATAATAAGGCCTATTCGATGTATGCTCGGCTAACAAATTATATGCGCACTATCACACACATCCAAGTTGTTAGGGCAGTAGCCTCACTAGACAGTTAATCAGGCTGCTGAGCAGCCTCGGAACTACAACACGCGGCCTGAAGGACACACACTTACGATGGCAGGCACTATATAGGACCTCTCATTATCCTCTGACATGGACGTCATATTCTATCCTATTCAGAGTGACGTATTTTACTATTTTAAACCTGCTTCAACATAAAAGATAAAGCTCACGGCCTGTAGTGTAATGTAGTGTAGTGTGATGTAGTATGGCATAGGTAACAAATAGGTAATACTCATAGCTATAATTTGATTATTGCATTTAACATGTACTTTCGTAATCTGCATACCTAACCGCAGTAGACAGTAAGAAGTTAGTTATGTATTGACCTCGACCTCTGATAAGACCGTCACAAAATCATATGTTATGACTAGACAGAAGGGTTGAGAAGTATCTCGGCCCGGGTTCAAAAGATCATACGACCATCTATACAACTGCTCATTATATCCTTGTATGTTAAGAAATGATACATTGAACTTAATTGTAAAATGTAAGTATGATATAAGAAGTAAGGTTGAGTGTGTGTGGACAGAAGAGACACCAACAACATCTGGTCGAGTGTAGATCCATTGTACTTGAAGATTTACTTATTCTATTTCTGGAAAGTCTAATTAAACTATTTTCTACACTTAACTTTCTTCATCCTTCGAACTCCTTCGACTCTACTCAAGACAGAGCCCTTATCCTACGAATTAATTGGAACT